>NC_066531.1:4408244-4457463 GCF_024679095.1 Eriocheir sinensis
TTGCGGGATGATGGTACATTTCTCGTGAGAATGAGAAGCAATGCTTTGTGAAAACAGTGTGGGAGACGAAAGTCGTTTAGTGGATCGTGTCGGTCGTGCGTCGACAGTGACCGCCGTGGAAATGACTCTTTGATTAAACATTGTGGGAGACGTTTCACATCTCTCCTTCCGTCCATGAGTGTTCTTCACCACGAGCTAACAATGCAGAAAAACTCTGTGAAAGCTGTGGAATGGTATTCGGCGAGATACATCTGCATCCCCTCCCCCCTTTCCCGCGTTTTTCCGAGCGTCAAAATAGAGAATTAAACTACCACCGCGATAGTCTTTATATAAGGAATAGTTAAAATTAGTGGGATTTTATGATTTTTATTGATATCTAGTGAGAAACTAACATGCCAAAATCTTATATTAGCTTAATGCAGGTCGATTATTTTTCGTTTGTGTTAAATCCAAACTTAATCCAGTCTGAATAGTTAAACCATTACATGAACACAATAAATTTTGAATTACACTCTAAAAATACATCTTAATTCTGGATGAGAGGGATTCAGACAAGTTATAGTACACACATATGGCATACATGATAATAATAATAATAATAATAATAATAATAATAATAATAATAATAATAATAATAACACTCTAAAAATACATCTTAATTCTGGATGAGCGGGATAATTCAGACAAGTTATAGTACACACACAGGGCATACATGATAATAATAATAATAATAATAATAATAATAATAATAATAATAATAATATTGCAACGTTCTGTGGATCATATGTACGTTTCTACTACCTAGTTACCACGTCCCCATCACCTTTTAAGAACCCTTTTACTACATCCCATTACGCCAATGCTATGTATTGGTACCTTTAATGTGCATATTCCCACAACCTTTCTGATAATCGGGGGGGCCTCGTGGTGCAGTGGTTAGCACACTCGGCTCATAACCGAGAGAGACCGGGTTCGATTCCCGGGCGGAGTGGAAAAATTTTGCTGGGATTAAACCTTCCCACACTCATATCCTTGAGCATGCGAAGACAATGAAGTGTAAAAAAAAACTTGCTTTTTTATCTCGTAAAGGAAGAAATACAATCACAAAGGAGTAGGTCAAGTAGATCATTGCGTTTTTTTTGTGTGTGTGTTTTTGCTACGTTAATGTTACCTTTAGCGTGAATATTGCCACATTCTTCCTACTAAGCATACCATTACCTTTCTGCTACGTTTCTTGCAACGGTTCCTTCTATTACCTGTGTCATACATCATATCTTCGTTAACTGCTCACAGTCACATAACCATAAATTTTACTTTTCGTTAATGCATATAAACGACGCTGAAAATCAATGTAGTTACACTTGAAGATGAGATGATCGTAAAAATCTAACTTGTTCTTAGTCAGCAAATGGGCAAAGATAAGACAAGACATTCTTAACTTATTATATTTTATTCATACTTTTCTCCTTTCTCTTTTTTTTGTGTGTGGGGCGGGAATCAGTATATGCAATCCAATATAACACATTTATTTAGAACATGTCAAAGTGCTAATTATTGAAAGGGTGATTTTTTTTCTATTTGAAAAAAAACAAAAAACAGACATATAGTTCGCTAGTTAAGGCACTTGTTCTTTCCAGACATTATGGAAATGATTTTGATGACGGTAAAATCTTGAACTCCATATAAGCATTGTAACGCTGTTACCTTCACTAATTCCACACATTCATTTGCTTACGGGAGGATATAATAAGAAAGAAAAGATAGTTATACTTTGAGCTTTCAGAAAAATAGGTAATTTAATCTACAACTTTAACTATATTTTTTTCCTAGACACTTAAAAAAAAAAAACTCCCATAACATGACACACAATTCTCAAAATGAATCTTAAGTACATTAGGAAGCAGAGTATGCACTTTTTAGGGGGTATAGAAAAATGATTTTGCTGGGATTAAACCTTCCCATACTCATATCCTTGAGCATGCGAAGACAATGGTGTGAAAAAAAAAAAATCAAAATTATAAAAAAAAATACACTCATCACATTTTTTTCTACCCAAATGTTCGATCCCACCCACACTATGAATGGCGAAAAAAAATAAAAAAACTAGGTATTGCTCGTAAAGGAAGAAATACAATCACAAAGGAGTACGTCAAGCTGTCAATAACACCAACAAAAACGACAAAAAAAAAAATAGATATACTTTCCCCTGAAATAAAATGATCTTATCGAGCAAATATATTATAATATTTTACCTAATTCATTAAGGACAAGGTCAACAATACCAAGGGATTATAGTGGGTCCTATTAGAGTAGTGTGGAATGGAACCAAACCACAGTAAACCACAGGATTAGGTCAACAATATAAGTGTATCTCCAAGATCCTATTAGAAAGTAGTATGTAATGGAACCCAAACACCAGGAAACCATGGAGTTAATGTGATCAACGCATGATACTCAGATATGGAGGAAAATTAGAGAACCATATTTTTTTTATCAATTAATGTGACCAGTAATGTTAATTTTATAACCAGAGACCAATGAGGACTAAAATATTTATGTATTTCTGTATTGCCAGAACACTTTAAACCTAGAGAAAGGACGCGGGATAACCATGTGCCTGAACCGGGCCTTCAGAGAAAACTTATCAAAACGTACTGGAGGAAACCAATTAGTTAATGTATGGAAGGGTATTAGTGACATGTCATCATGTATAACTAAGGTGGGCAGAACTCACTCTCTTATGTGCTTAGCGTATTATTAATCTTTTCACCTGTTGATGATCATTACCAAAAGGGAATACACACTAAATAAATAGAAGATAAGTGAATGTAAAACAAGTACCAAATTAAGCATGTTAGAAACCAGACAGACTCTACAGTATTCCGGACATACAGGCTGACAATCAATGATCTAGCATTGTTGAAACCGACAGCTTAATAGGGAATATATTACTGGATTACCTTATCCTAATCTTAGCGTATCCTATGCATCATCAAATATTGTATGCAGAGAAAATAAAGGAGTTACCAAATGACTAGCAAATTAAACTGAAAATAAAAGAGTACGACAAGTACATATCAATTTTGGTTACACATAGCATCAGAGACGAGTCAGAGACGAGACAGAGACGAGTCAACACCGTGACGTTAAGCCGTTCCCCACCAGGGTTCAGCTTTGTTCACCTAACGCGGGAGAGTGGGAGATACCTAACACATCTGCTAGAGGAGGGTGGGATGCGGTGGGGTGGGGGGTGGGTGGGTGGGGTGGGGGGGGTGAAGGGCGGAAGCAGGTGTGTAGCGAATTTTACGTAACGACTTTCCCTTCATCGCCATCTTCCATAGTATATTTTCAACTCTGACTTTCTCTTTCTTCTTTTCTCTTTCTTCCTCTCTCTCTCTCTCTCTCTCTCTCCTCTCTCTCTCTCTCTCTCTCTCTCTCTCTTCTCTCTCTCTTCCTCTTCTCTTTCTCTCTCCTCTCTATCTCTCTCTCTCTCTCTCTATCTCTCTCTATCTCTCTATCTCTCTCTCTCTCTCTCTCTCTCTCTCTCTCTCTCTCTCTCTCTCTCTCTCTCTCTCTCTCTCTCTCTCTCTCTCTCTCTCTCTCTCTCTCTCTCTCTCTCTCTCTCTCTCTCTCTCTCTCTCTCTCTCTCTCTCTCTCTCTCTCTCTCTCTCTCTCTCTCTCTCTCTCTCTCTCTCTCTCTCTCTCTCTCTCTCTCTCTCTCTCTCTCTCTCTCTCTCTCTCTCTCTCTTTCTTCCTCTCTCTATCTTTCTTCCTCTCTCTCTATCTTTTCTCTCTCTTCCTCTTTCTCCTCTCTTCTCCTTCTCCTTTTCTCTCTCTCGCTTTTTCTCTCTCTCTCTCTCCTTTTATCCTCTCTTTCTCCTTTTCTTTCCTTTCTCCTTTTCTCTTTTCTCTTCCTCCTTTTCTCCTCTTTTCTCTCTCTCCTTTTCTTAACATAACTTTGTGTTTTTGTGTACTTAACGTATATGCTTAACCTCAAACTCTATGTTTAACATGTGTGGTTACTTATGCATCATCTTCCCCAAAAAAAGATACAGTTACTATACTTTCTTTCTCAAAGACAAAGTTTTAATGTACACAACATAACTTTGTGTACTTGATTAATCTCAAACTCTTATTTACCATGTGTGTGTGTGTGTGTGTGTGTGTGTGTGTGTGTGTGTGTGTGTGTGTATGCAAAGCTAACAGGTAACAAAGGCGTAACTGTTAAGTATAGCATCTCAGCATGGCGTCACTACTTCACCCTACACGCTCCCTCTTAGACAGAACGAGGCATGGCGCAGCCCATGTCTCGCCGCTCCCGGACTCGTCACCTCCCACCAACCGCATCATAGCACATCCCTCGCTCCCTCCCCATAGCATGTCACTGCCGATCCCTCTCTGTCCCGCCCCACGCTCCCTTACCCCGCCAAAACAAGCCGCTATGACATAGGATACTACGGAAGTCTTTCCGCCTCCGCCCCACGCTCCCTTGCCCCGCCAAAACAAGCCGGTATGACAGCCGCCACTACGGCTGTTTTTCCGCCCCGCCCCACGCCCCATTGCCCCGCCAAAACAAGCCGCTATGGCGCAGGATACTACGGATGTCCTTCCGCCCCCCACCCACGTGTTTTTCCGCCCCGCCCCACGCTCCCTTGCCCCGCCAAAACAAGCCGGTATGGCGCAGGATACTACGGATGTCCTTCCGCCCCCCGCCCCACGTGTTTTTCCGCCCCGCCCCACGCTCCCTTGCCCCGCCAAAACAAGCCGGTATAACAGCCTGCCACTACGGCTGTTTTTTCCGCCCCGCCCCACACGCCATTGCCCCGGAAAAACAAGCCAGTATGGCAATATTATAACTACTGACAGGACACATACATATTAATACAAGAGGGTGGCAGGGCATGCAGGAACAAAAATATCTGCATCATGGGGGATTTCAACTATAGGAATATATACTTTTTTTTTCTTCTTTTTTTTTCCTTACGTCGCGGGCTATTGCGCCGGTAGGCTTCTTCCCGGTGGGGCCTGATGGTCGGCCCAAGGCTTCTTCCCGGTGGGTCCTGATGGTCGGCCCAGCCCGTTCTGGCGCAAGCGAATGTTTATAGTGGCGCCGTCTTGTGTTGGCTCATGCTGCTCCCCGGAATTCATCTTTGAGCCTCTCTTTGGAGAGGTTATCTAGAGCCCGGGTTAATGGGTGGTCTTCAGGCCAGCATGTGGGTAGTCTTAGGCCACTCGGTGGTGACTGAAAAACCTCAGCTGTGCGGCGGCCAGGATTCGAACCCGCGTCCCTCCTGGAGCTCCTGAACGCGGGGCCGTCACGCTAACCACTCAGCCACCGCCTCCCCACTGGGAAGGCGTGGTGGGAGATCTAGAGTCTGGATTTTCTGAAAGTAATGCAGGATAATTTTCTCAAGCAAACAGTAACTGAGCCTACCAGAAGTAACACCATTTTGGACTTGGTCTTAACCAACAACGATAATATGATCAATGAGATAGACATTGGGGAAGAGCTAGGTGTTAGTGATCACAAGGAAATTAGGTTTAACTTATACTGGGTGGTGACCCAAGAGCTTAGCACTGTGTTGGTGCCAGACTTTAAGAGAGCCGATTACAAGGGGCTTAGAAGACACCTTGGAGAGGTTAACTGGGAAACTTTAGGGCTAGACGAGGGCCAGATCTCAGGGCGGGAGCCTGGAGGACAGGGGAGCCATGTAGAGCTGACCTACAATAATTTAATTAGAGTAATAGCAGAGGGTCAGAGACAGCATATCCCTTACCAAGCACGTAGATAGGGAAATAACGACCCTAAATGGATGACCCGCAGACTCAAGCATGAGATTGGCTTGAAGAAAGGAATTTATAGGGAAATAAAGAACGGGGAAACCCATCTCAGGGGTCGGTATGTTGAACTAGCCAGATCGGTGAATAACACCCTACTAGCAAAAAGGAATTACGAGATTAGGGTACCCAACGAGGCCAAGAGCGATCTCAAGGGCTTCTTTAACCCTTAAAGCGCGGGTGTCGACAATAATGTCGACAGCTGGTGCCTGGGCTCAAACCGCGGGTGTCGACAACAGTCGACAAGGCATTTTTTGACTGAGCGCGGCGTCCAATTTATTTTGTTTATGCTGAAGTAGGGTAAGCATGTCGTTTTCTTTCAAACAATACCCAACGATGCTCTCTTGACTAATTATTGGTCAGTGTATGACTTGTGTAAGCTTTGAAATGCTGTCCGCTAGACACCCCACCTCTTCTCACCTTCCAGTGAATTTCATCCACAGGATGGGGGCCCTTCGACTTCAACACCCATCAAGGGCATCAATAAGGCCGAGAAGTTAAGTTAGTTTGGGATGTGGTTCACATAAACTGTATAAAAGTTATACTTATTAGTAAATCATAGAAGGGAAGTCCACTCGGGGTGGAAAACTCTCTATAAAAATGTGTTCTCAGTGATCCTACTTCAATATTCTGTACGCACTCTACCAAAGGTTATATAGTCTTCAACTTAATGTCAATAAACAGTTAAGGCCTTTACTTAAAGGTATGTATTTTACAATGGTACTTCATTCAGCTACGTGAGTTAGGTGAAGTGAAGGCATGAAAGATTGAAGTGAGGTATGTTTTTGCCTGAATATGCCCGCGTGGGAGAACAGGCACGCAAAATAACCCCGCGCTTTGAGGGTTAAATTACACAGAACGAAAACAAGGGGGAGAATTGGACCGTTGAAAACAAACACAGAAGAGCTCGTCGAGAATGGGGAAATATGAGTAAAATGTTGAATGACAATTTCATCTCAGTTTTCACACAGGAAAATCTAACAACCATTCCGGAGAGTTCAGGTATATGAGGGAGAAGATAACGACAAGTTGAGAGATGTGATAACCACCAGGCAGGTAGTCCAGGATGAGATTGGTAGGTCAAAGAAAGAAAACAAATCGCCAGGCCCAGACGAAATTCTACCGCGTGTCCTGAAAGAATGCAAGGAGGTTCCCAGTGGCTCACTTACCGATGTCTTTAGAATGTCGGTAAATTCTGGGTAGGACTACGTGCCCAGACACTGGAAAGTAGCTAATGTGACGCCAATTTTAAAAAAGGGAAACAAGTCAGCCGCCTCAAATTATCGCCCAATTACTTAACATCAGTTGTAGGCAAGGCGTTCGAGTCAATTATAGCCGGGGGCATTCGGAACCATCTAGAGAAACATAGTTTAATTCATGACTCACAGCATGGGTTTACGAAAGGTAGGTCTTGCCTTACCAATCTGTTGTCCTTCTACACTAAAGTAATCGAGGCGGTTGACAGATGAAAGCTATGACATATTATATCTAGATTTCAGAAAAGCATTCGACAAAGTCCCTCATCACCGGCTACTACTAAAATTACAGCCTCACAACGTAGATGGGAAAGTCTTGAACTGGATCAGGGCGTGGCTTAGTGGTAGAAAGCAGAGAGTGCAAATCAATGATAAAGAATATGAATGGGGCTGTGTTACGAGTGGGGTCTCACAAGGGTTAGTGCTGGGTCCGCTGCTTTTTATTATTTACTTCAATGACTTGGACACAGGAATTAGTAGTGATGTCAGTAAGTTCGCAGATGATACCAAGATCGGTAGAGTAATCCAATCAGACCAGGACGCTAGCGTTCTCCAGGATGAACTTGACAGACTTTATGAGTGGGCGGGGAAGTAGCAGATGGAATTCAATGTCGGGAAGTGTAGTATTCTGAGTGTAGGTAGGAATAACCCCTCCCACAATTACTCCTTAAATGGCACTCCTCTAAACAGGTCTGGGTGTGACCTTCGTTCAAAGGCCCAATGGATTCAGGCTACTTGGTTTCATCCCAAGAAGCGTAATCAATCGGAGCGCTGAGGTCATCCTCATACTTAGCTCTAGTTAGACCTCACCTTGATTACGCGGTCCAGTGCTGGTCACCCTACTATAGAATGGATACCAAGATGTTAGAATTTGTACAGAGAAGAATGACAAATATGATTCAGGGTGAGATAAACTTGCCCAATGAGGATAAACTTAAGCATTTAATTTTACACTCTCTTGAAAGGTGAAGGTTGCGAGGAGACCTTATCGAGGTCTATAAATGGATGAAGGGCTTTAATAAAGGGGATATCAATATGGTTCTGGTAGTAAAAGAACCAGGTAGGACACGTAGCAAGGACCTCAAGTTAGACAAATTCAGATTCAGCAAAGACATAGGCAAGAATTGGTTCACAAATAGAGTGGTGGATGAATGACAGGCTTGACAGTCATGTTGTGGGTGCCAATACCATAGATACATTCAAAATGAGGTTGGATAAATTCATGGATAGTGAGGTAATTAGGATAACAGGAGCTGCTTTGTTTAGGCCAAACTGCCTCTTGCAGACTCCTCACGTTCGTATGTTATGTTATTTCGTTCCTAGAGGGTGAAACCTTATGTAAACACGGTGCGAGTTACCATAATCTGCTGTGGGAAAGAACCCAAAAAAATGTTCAGATAGATAAAGATAGCCATTGCTGATTTCCATTGGTCTTACTAAAGAGGCCTTCCCAGACCTGTGTTTATCAACGAATTGAGCGCAACACACCGGTGATAAGAATCCAAGTGGAGATATACTTGCCACTGAGGAAGTGTAAGGTTGAAGGTTGGGGTAAGTGGAAGGTTGGGGAAATAGTGATGTTGGAATATTAGTAAATCAGTAATAGTTGCATTATAAGTAAAGTAGTAATAGTAGTAAACTCTTTTGGAGAGGTAATTGGTACACACACACACACACACACATAATCGCTCACCCACCTAACAATACTCCCAAATCTCCCCCCTCCCACAGACGCACATGGGCACAAAAAATAAGAACTGCAGTGCATGTTAAAAATAATCTGAAATCTTTCTTCAGCTACATAAACAACAGAAAGGCGATTAGAAGTGGAATTGGACCTTTAACAAACAGTGACAGTGCACTAGTGACTGACGGCCAACACATTGCAAACCTCTTAAACAGTTACTTTTCCTCGGTGTTTAATACTTATAGTCTTCCCTCCCACTACCACCAGCACCAGTAATAAAGTAAATCTCGAGCATGCATTGCCTAATTTTGAAATAACAACCGATGAAGTCCATAAAGCTCTCCATTCACTTAAAACAAATAAAAATCCCGGACCCGATAAAGTATATCCTATACTGCTTAAAGAAACAAAGTGCGAAATAGTCTCCTCCCTCACAACCGTATTCAATATGTCCTTGCGACAAGGCATCGTCTCTTCGGATTGGAAAAAGGCTAACGTGACACCGATTTTTAAGAAAGGAGACAAAAAAATACCAGGTAACTACCGACCCATTAGTCTAACTCAATTGTAGGTAAGCTACTTGAGAGCATAATTAGAGACAAAATGGTGAGTTACCTCGAGAGCCACTCATTAATTGGGGATTCACAACATGGCTTCCGTAACAAAAGATCCTGCCTATCAAACCTATTGACCTTTTATAACGACCTCTTCTCAGTTTATGACGTAACCAAATCATTGGACGTAGTCTATCTTGATTTCCAGAAAGCGTTTGATAAAGTCCCACATCATAAATTACTTTATAAATTAAAGCAAATAGGTATTGACGGTCAAGTAAACCAATGGACCGCGAATCGGTTGTGCAAAGACAACAAAGAGTAGTGATTGACGGATTTAACTCAGAGTGGGCGCCGGTCACTAGTGGCGTCCCTCAGGGCTCGGTTCGTGGCCCAGTGCTCTTCATTATTTACATCAACGACATGGATGTTGGACTCAATAATCGCATTAGTAAATTTGCACACGACACAAAGATTGGTAACTCGGTTCTCACTGACGAAGACAGGCAAAGCCTCCAAGAAGATTTGCACAAAATTTCAGCTTGGTCGGATAGATGGGAGATGCCCTTTAACGTAGACAAGTGCCAGGTCCTTCAAGTTGCAACAAGAAATAAGAAGTTCGATTACGAAATGCGCGGCGTTAAACTCACAAGCGTTCAATGCGTTAAGGACCTGGGGGTCAAAATCGAGCCAAACCTCAAATTCTCACATCAATGCATCGATGCAGCAAATAAAGCGAACAGAATGTTGGGCTTCATTAAAAGAAACTTTTTATTCAAGAATAAAGATGTAATACTTCCGCTCTACAATAGTTTAGTCAGACCCCACTTGGAATATACCGTACAGTTTTGGTCTCCGCACCATGCAAAGGACATTGCTAAATTAGAAAATGTTCAGCGTCGGGCTACAAAAATGATCCTTTCCTTGCGCAACAAATCCTACGAAGAAAGGCTTTCCACCCTTAACATGTTATCTCTTGAGGAACGTCGCCTCCGAGGAAAACTGATCGAATGTTTTAAAATACATAATGGTTTCACGAATGTAGACAGAACAGAATTGTTTATGATCGATGACACCTTGCGAACGAGGAACAATGGCATAAAACTCAAATGTAGACAAGTAAATTCAGACTGCACCAAATTTTTCTTCACCAACGTTGTAGTGCGAGAATGGAATAAGCTTCCACCGTCAGTGGTCCAATGTAACAAGATTGACTCCTTTAAAAACAAACTCGACCGTCACTTCCTTGAACTTAACATTAACTAGAGTAGAAAAGCAACGTTTTGGAACCATCTGATTAGTGTAGATTCACTTAGATTTAAGGACAGACCACCTAGTCTGGACCATGGGGTCTGTGTGGTCTGATTTTCTATGTAATTCTATGTAATTCTCTCTCTCTCTCTCTCTCTCTCTCTCTCTCTCTCTCTCTCTCTCTCTCTCTCTCTCTCTCTCTCTCATGCCTTATACATATAAAATTCAGCCATGCATAATGTTATCTTTATTTAGTGGCAGATAACTCGAAAGTATACGCTGAGTAAGGTAGGGTGGTTTGTGTTTACGAGCGTGATCGCTGTTCCAACAGCATGGCTTCTGTTTCTCAAGTGCTATATGATTTTTTCATGGTGGAATCATATATCAACAGAAGCTGCATGTGGCACCCTTTTCCTCGGGCGTTGCAAGTCTGATGGGCTTGGGCAGTTGAGGTATGATCATTTATAAGAGACTGCGTGGGCTGCCGCCGCCGCCGCCGCCGCCGAGTTTTGGAAATTTCAAAACAATCGGCGCCCTTCCCGACATCTGTCACCCGTCGGCATTGACCACGGCCGTTGGATGTCCATCTCAACAGCGTCTCAACAACGTCGTTTCGGCGTCGTCTATTTTCGATGGTCGTGACGTACGTCTGGCAGCGCGATATTTTTAACGTTGGGATAAAAGATCGTGACTGTGGGCCATTCTTACAGTCGTCTCCGAATGGTCGGAAGACGGTCCCTAACACGTTCGGGTGGCTTGTTCTTTCTTACAGTCACTTTTCCCACCTCCCCAACCGTCGGGAGTGCGGCCCGAGCGCCTCGCATTGGGTCCGCATTATTGGAACACGAATGGGGATCTACCAGGCTCCCCAGCTTGGTAGAGGGTGCCATCCCGAATCAATAAAATTACCTGTAGAATGTTGTAGCTTGTATACATGTTCCTTGTGTCACACAAAACATAAGCTCGATTATTATAAAAAAAAAAAAAATTGTTTATCCAGTGAAGAGAAAGATGACTTTTATTTTATTTTAGAAGAATGTATGATGCAGCTTTGAATTCAAGATTCCATCAACTCTGACGAGGAAAATATAACTAATTCACCACCGCTGGTTTTGACCACATATCTGCAAGTAATAGGTAATGGTAAGTGCAATTATATATCATCCCATAGGCTTGTGGAAGTCAAAATTCAATATCAAATAAACTATGAATACCATAAAAGTCACGTTCACTCTCTAAGCAAGGTCGAATACTACCAGAAAAACATGAGTCTACAGCATTGAGATTCTACGGTCTGATGTACAGTATTATTAAGTTACCTATTGCTTGTGATAATGATGGTTATGAAATTAGAACTAGGCAGTAATTTTCGTTATTGTTAGGAGGCTTTCCCACGAATTCACATGTATGTCCATAAATGTTGTTGTTATTGTGGCAAGAGCTAAGCCACACACCACAGAACTTCTTATCTCACTTACAGTAAGCTGATAATGCTGATACATTTTTTGACTGACATATGAAACAGCTAAAAGTGAGGGTAAATTTTCCGTGGTAGGCTACACATGTGTGAGCTTAACAGACAAAATATCGTTTTTTCTACTGTTTTTTTCTTTTTCATATGATTAATAGATTTTCAGTACTCATTTCTTGCAGAAATGTCTTGTTTTGATAAAACTTGGCTCAGATTTAAATGATTTCAGAAAAAAAATTTGGTTGCCAGACAAACCAACCTGACCTGACCTAACCTAACCTGGACTGGGGCAGCATCGGCCTTGCTTATAATAAACTCCTAACCCAACCTATCTCTATTGGTATTATTTCAGGAGGCCATTGCAAATCTCATGGAGCTGTATGAAGATGTGGAGCAACGTGCAGTTAATGAAATTGACATGCTGAGGGTTCCACGGATAATTCCGGTTGACCGTTCCAACCCAATGGCATACCTCAGTGAGGGAGACTTTATGATGAGGTACCGGCTAACAAAAGAAGCTGTGAGGGATCTCTGGCAGGAAATATCTCCCCATCTTCAAAGAATTAGAAATAACAGAGGTATGTCTACACAAACCCATAGTGCACCATCTACTAAAAATATATTTTGTTATATTGAACTCAAACATTTTATTTTTCACACCATCCAATACAGACACTCCATCTACACTCTTTAAATAACTCCTCTGAACTACTGTTGCTTATTCCACGTCCACGTTTTAGATACAAAAACTCTATTAATGTATTAGTATTGTACAGTATATAATGATATTAGTAATATCAGTTACAAATCTGTAATTCTCCGACAGGCTGCAGTGTCCCTCATCACCTCCAGCTTCTAGTTGCACTACGGTACTTCGCCACTGGAGACTTCCAGATAACGATGGGTGACTGTAGTGATATGTCTACAGCATGTCAGCAAGTATGTCAAAGTTATTGCGACAGCGATTGCACGGCAGGCACCCCGCTACATACATTTTCCCCAACCTAATGAAGCTCTTTCTGTTGCGTCTCATTTTTTTTCCATTGCTGGAATGCCAGGAGTAACAGGCTGCATTGATGGGTCTCATATTAAAATAATAAGTCCTGGAGGAGATAATGCAGAAATTTATCGATGTAGGAAGGGATACATGTCCTTAAACGTCCAAGGGGTTTGTGATGCAAACATAAAGTTCACAAATATTCTTTGCAGCTGGCCTGGATCCACACATGATGCCAGAATTTTTGAAAATTCACGCATTTATGCACGGCTCGAGGAAGGCCAGTTTTCGGGGCATTTGTTGGGTGACAGCGGCTGTGGATGCTCCCCATTCCTGTTGACACGAAAACTAAACCCAAGAAATGAAAAAGAAAGATATTATAATTCTGCACACATTAAAACTAGAAATGTGATAGAAAGAGCATTTGGTGTTTGCAAGAAGAGGTTTCCTTGCCTCTCTATCCCACGAAGAACAAAGCTTGCAACATCGAAAATCATAATAGTAGCTTGTGCTGTATTGCACAATATTGCTATAGAGAGGAGAATCATAACTGATGATGAGTATGAACTTCCTGCTGCACAACACGATGATTATGAAGGGGAGGGAGAGGCACAAAAAGCAGCAGGTGGCCGTCAGAAACGGCAAGCTCTGATACACCGTTGGTTCTGAATAGTGCCATATGATCAGGGCAAAGACATTCAGTGAGTGGTGTGATGTGATAAGTGGATAAATATTAAGTTATGTAAGATCAGTGACAAGTTATGGTGTAGTAAGAGATAATAAAAAAAGGTAATTAAGGGCAATATTGAAGGTACAAACAATATTAAAGGTAATGTAAATTAAGTACAAGAAAGATAAATTAAATTTTGGCATTACATCGTTATAGCAGGAAATATATGATGCAAGGTAATGTTTAAGTTCTTCATTGTAATAATAAAAGTTAGCATACAATGTCTTTGAGTGTTTATATCCTGATCCTACGCAATGGCATTTATTTGTTCAAATAGTGGCTTTCAATGGCACCTTATAAAAACACTTATCCTTCCCATCCTCGACATCCCCACACACACCCTAAGCAATACCCAGCTTGGGAAGCTGCAAAGAATACAAAATAAAGCACTAGGTTCGCCACGAACCAATCCTACCCATATACTATGACCACCGAAGACATCCACACTGCCACAAAAACCCTCCCCCTTAACATAAGACTCCACCACCGAGCAGTCAAGATCTGGCTCCGCCTCAAGTCACTACACATACCCCACCTCACCACCATCACAGACAACGCCCACAACATTCGCCGCTACAACCAATCCTTCCCCAGCAGCCTCACTGCACTCAATACCGTCCCTGCCCCACTCTTTCACTGAAAGTCCCACTCCCCACATCCCTCCCCGAAGACGCCTAGCTAGCTAGCTACCAAACAACATAACACCTACACTTCACGCCACACAAACAATATGTAAACACACTCCAAATAAATAACAACAACATATCTAAATTGTCAAATAATACCATGAACTTGATAAAATTAGCAAACTCTGTAACTATTAACTAAAAATAAAACGTCTTTGTCAGGTGGACGCCCACCATCTTTCTACCTCCGCCTGTATTTCTCTCTCTTCCCCCCTTTACCTTCTCCACCCCTCTTCTTTTACTTCACCCCTTCTCTCTCTCTCTCTCTCTCTCTCTCTCTCTCTCTCTCTCTCTCTCTCTCTGTAAAAAAAAATCTCAAAAAAAAAAAAAGGTCTTCACAACTGCATCGGTAATTCTTCGAAAACAGTCCAAGGTTCCATCCCAAAATTCTATGCCCTTATCTGAAATTCTTTTTGCCTCATTTTCCAGAACACTTGCAGTTCTTTCTCGCTGTACAGACAGGTCACATTTCAATCTTTTTAGGGCTTCTGATTTTTCAAAGGAAAGTTTTTTTTTTCTCTGAATTTTTTTCTGCACTGAATTATTCACATTCACTGGAGAAACACTTCTTGATGAAGTGGAGGAGGAGGGGAAGGTGGTGCTGCTCTCTCCATGGTGTTCCTCTGCATTTATAGCTGGAAGGTCTTCCAGCAATGAAGCCTCCTGCTCCAAGGTCGTGTTACCTGCTGGGGAACAGCCGATTACTTCCACACCTGAAATGTACAAAATTCTAGATAAATATTCGTGTGTGATGCAAATAGCAGTGGCGAGAGAGAAAATTGAGGAGTTTGAGTTCATGGGCATAAAATAGGTCACACTAGATGAGCAGAGATGAGCTATCTGACTGGACAGTGTGAGCAAAGATTATAGAATCAGAGCTGCAGAGATAAACATTGTGGAAACCTACGAACCTACCTGACCCACCCTAACCTAACCTGGACTGTGGCAGACTACCAGGACCTAATTTAACCTAACCTGCAGGTGCGTACCTAAATTTAACCTAACCTGCAGGTGCATACCGAACGTAAACAATTTTTTTTTACAAAGGAGACAGCTTAAGGGCACAAAAAAAGGAAACAATAATAAAAAAAAGCCCGCTGCTCGCTGCTCCTACAAAAAAATCAAGAGGTGCCGAAAGAGAGGTCAATTTCGGGAGGATAGGTGTCCTGATACCCTCCTCTTGAAAGAGTTCGTTCATAAAATAGGGCACACTAGATGAGCAGAGATGAGCTATCTGACTGGACAGTGTGAGCAAAGATTATAGGAGTTTACCAGCGTGAGGGATGAAAGAGTCAAGATGCTGGTTAACTCTTGCATAAGGGGTTTGGACAGTATAGGAATGAGCATGAGTAGAAAGTCGTGTGCAGCGGGGCCACGGAAGGGGGGGAGGCATGCAGTCATCAAGTTCAGAAGAGCAGTCAGCGTGAAAATAGCGATAGAAGATAGAGAGGCAACATCACGACGGAATTTAAGATGTAGAAAACTACCAGTAGGAGGAGGAGAGCTGATGAGATGAAGAGCCACTCCACTCTGTCCAGAAGAGCTGTGTGAGTGGAGCCCCCCCAGATAGCAACTGAACGGGGGAGAAGAACTGGCGGAGACGATACAGAACGCCCACCTCGAGGAAGCTGATTTAGCCAGAGATGAGATGCGAAGTTTCCAGTTGAGATTTTGAGTTAAGGATAGACCGAGGATATTTAGTGTTGAAGGTGACAGCTGAGTGTTGTCGAAGAATAGGTGTTAGGAAGATTGTGTCGAGTTGATAGGTTGCGAAATTGAGTTTTTGAGGCATTGAAGGACACAAGGTGTCAAAATTACTTGAGAAACAAGTGAACATTTTGAGATAAAAGTGGGCTTAAGACAAGGGTGCGTCATGTCACCATGGTTATTCAATATTTATATGGATGGTGTTATTAGATAAATTAAGGGCAAAGTTGGAGTAATACTGTTCGATGAGGGAAAGAAGTGGGTACTGAATTCGATACTGTTTGCTGATGACACGGTGCTCATTGCAGAAAATGAAAGTGACCTACAAAATTTGGTCAGTGTTTTTGATAGTGTCTGTAACAGGAGAAAGTTGAAAGTAAATGTCAACAAAAGTAAAGTGATGGTTTGTGAGTGAAGTAGAAGTGAGGTTGTAGATTTGGTTTGGCCACATGGAGCGAATGGAGGAGAGTAAGATGACCAGAAGGGTGTATGTGAGTGAGACAGAAGGAGGGTATGCTAGAGGACGACCTCCAGTGAAATGGAGGGATAGGGTGCAGGAGTACGTTAAGGAGAGGGGGGGAAAAATCTTTGAGAAACTTTGAGCAGGCAAGGAGGGAGTGTCTGGATAGAGAAAGGTGGAAGCTCTTCTGGATGGGGGAAGGCATGCAGTTAGCAAGTTCAGAAGAGCAGTCAGCGTGAAAATAGCAATAGAAGATAGAGAGGCAACATCGTGACGGAATTTAAGAGGTAGAAAACTATCAGTAGGAGGAGGATAGCTGATGAGACGAAGAGTCCACTCTGTCCAGAAGAGCTGTGTGAGTCCCAAACACGTAAGATTCATACTCCATACGAGGGCGGACAAGGCCCCTGTATATAGATAGCAACTGCGCGGGGGAGAAGAACTGGCGGAGACGATACAGAACGCCCAACCTCGAGGAAGCTGATTTAGCGAGAGAGGAGATGCGAAGTTTCCAGTTGAGATTTTGAGTTAAGGATAGACCGAGGATATCTAGTATTGAAGAAGGTGACAGCTGAGTGTTGTCGAAGAATAGGGGATAGGTGTTTGGGAGATTGTGTCGAGTGGATAGGTGGAGAAATTGAGTTTTTGAGGCATTGAAGGACACAAGGTTCCTTCTACCCCAATCGGAAATGTTTGCAAGGTCTGAGGTTAAGCGTTCTGCAGCCTCCAGTCTGGAGTCGTGTACTTCCTGTTGGGATGGCCTTCTATTGAAAGAAGTTGAATAATGTAGCGTGTGACCGGTGTACTTCTCCAAACGGAGCTCTTATGAAGAATTGTCTACTTTTCTTATAGAATTAGTCAAACTTTACCTGACCTAGCCTAACTTGGAGTAGGCCAAACTACCAATATGTAAATATTCTTACCTCCTTCAGCTATGTCAATGACAAGAGCATCATCTCCATTGATAATGCTGACAGTTAAGAGATTAATGCCGCAATTTATATCCTCTGTGTCTAGCTGTTCTTGGGCTGGTTGAAGATCGCTATCCATAACTGACTCGGCCATAAGAATCAGCTCATCTGGTTTTGGTGGAGTAGGAGGAGGCCCACCACCGGTTTTATAGCACTGCCTGATGTACGTGCTGTTAGCCTTCTTAACTCTGTGAACAATAAGAACTTGATAAGCTTAATAATGTCTTACTGAATACCTATTAAGTCTACACTTAGCAACACTATCAAGCTAAAGCATCGCCTTATTAACTATTTCTCATTAAAAACTCATACAACACTAATATCCTACTGTGTTTTTGTAAGTACTTCTCGTATCTTTAAAAAGTATGGACGTACTGTACTGTCGGAAAGGGATAAGGGTGGGAATACGGCGGGGATTCAGGAATAATATAGGGTAAGTATACGTAAAAGAAATGCAAGTAAATAATATATAAATTAATAAATAAACAACTTCGGGAGGGGAGGGTCGATAGGAATAGGAAGAGGGAGGTTGTGGGCATGTTAACCCGAGGACGTCGACGGACCATTCTCTGGGCTTTCACGAGTCGTGGCTGTGGTACGGTGGGCCCTAAAATGGGCTCTCACTCCGAGAGACGAAAGAAACGAAAGACGAAAGACAGATATGTACAGTCAGAGAAGTCTGGAAAATTCCTTGCTCTCAAGTACAACGACAAAAGACCAGTCCACCTTCTGTCCACCGTACACCGTGACGTGACTGTGACGACAGGGAAGAAAGACCATCGCACGAACAGGCCAGTAAAACTTTAGGCAGCTCAAGGGCACACAAAAAAAGAAACTATAAAAAAAAGCCCGCTACTCGCTGCGCCTAAAAAGGAATCATGAGAGGTGGCCGAAAGAGAGGTCAAAAATCAAAGAGATGGTCGTTGACTAAACACAAAATATGAGACTAGTCGACAAATGTGACTCCCAATTGAGTGGGACGGAGTGCCTCAGAAAATCAGTCAAATGGTATAAGAAACTATTTTTTTCACATGATTGATATAACAATTCTAAATGCTTACAATATGTGGCTGGTGCTAAACAGCATTGACCCAAACAAAAGGCCAAAAGTGAGAGAATCCCAGTATAGTGTAGCCACACAGCTTTTGCAAAAATACTCCCCACCAACTGAAAGGCCACATGCCCCCCGAAACGCACCTTAGCCCCAACGAATTGACATGGGTCTTGTAAACACTCCCCACTATCCTGTTTATACAGACACTATTCGAGGGGGAAAACAGAGACTGATCTGTATGGTGTGCCGTCACACCAAAAAAAGACAACAAAAAAGGACTAGAGGCACCACCATGATGTGACTTCTTGATGGATAGGACGGCACGGATCCAGGTCGGCGGCCTAGTCGGCCCCGCCTTCCCTCTGGAGACCGGCGTCCCGCAGGGGAGTGTCCTCTCCCCAACGCTGTACTCTGTCTTCACCAGGGATTGCCCAACCTCCATCACTGGGCTAAACGTACAGTATGCGAACGACGTGTCCCAAGTGGTGCCCTACCCAGGACGCTCTCGTGAGATTCTCAATGCTCGCACGGCAAGTGAGATCACCAGAGTCGGAGCCTTCGAGAAGGCTTGGCAGATAAGAACGAACATGGCGAAGTTTACCGTCATACCGCTGGCGTCAATAAACCCCGCCCCGCTCATCGTCGATGACGAACTCGTTGACTTTCGCGCACAGGGACGCCTTCTCGGTCTTAAGATCTCCCGGCGTGGGCTCACCCCCCATGTCACCGAGAGGGCGGCGCGGGCGAGGGCGGCGCTAACCATGTTGTATCGCTTCCGGGATCCCGAACCCAGGATAAAACTGCATCTAGTCAAGGTCATGGTGATCCCTGTTCTCACTTACCTGCCCATTCCCATACATGGGCTAAGTGCGACGGCCCTCGGTCGGCCCCAGAAGGTGCAAAACGCGGCGTTAAGATTTGCCCTCAGCGCAAGGTGGGACGAGTTCAGGACCACGCGTTCCCTCCACGAAGAGGCTGACATACCTCCACTAAACATCCCTCTCCATCGGATGGCCGTAGCTATATGTTTTGGACCCTTCTTTTCTTGTATTAAATCAACTCTTTTATCACTCATTAATTACTCAATAAATGATCTCACCGTCTCGTATCCCTGGTAGCGTTATCCGGCTTAAGTTGTTATTGGAGACTAGTGTTCGGGGATAGACAAGGGAAAAATATAATATACATTTATTTAAGATTAAATGAAGATAATTGCCTTACGCAATATTCTATGCTCAGACGATCATAACACTGGCATATTCAGCAATGGATGCAACAAATGACAAACGACATGTCTTCAACATAATACTATAACATGTGCTCAGTTGTTGCCAATAATAAAAACACCAAATCATACCACACGCAGTGGTTTGTATCTCTCTGCTTACATCACAATCATTATGTACTCTCTTCCCAAATCCTAGTAACACATCCTATAGTATAATCTACTGCAATTCACGGAAACACCAAATCATACCACACGCAGAGGTTTCCATCTCTGCTTAACATCGCAAACAAATAATCACTATCCTGTCCCACTCACATTCCTACTAAACATCTCCTACATTATAATCTCCAGGACAATACAGTCGGTTTCCCTTAGATTCTCGAATTTCTACTCACGATTAAGATCACAACAGCCATTCTCAGCTGGGTGAGCAGGAGGTCTGCTTGAGACGAGAACCAAGCTCGGTTTGCCCATACCACTGATTTCTAGGTTACATTTTTCTTTGCTTGAGGCGGACTTACATCCTTGACACGCCTTAATTTTCTACATAACCAATGGCCAATACTTCCTGTCACACCCATCTGCTCGCTCATTATGTTGTATTGTTTTACTTTTCCTGCTATTCGTGAGTCAGTCTTAAGACACTCCCACAGTGATTTTTCTGTTAAATTATTGGCTCATAACATGTCGCCACGACTGACGTCACGGGTCAGAGTCTTTTTCAATGGTTGTTCACACTTTCTGACCACGCCTACTGGGTATCTGTTTTCTGTATCTGAGTCTGGGTCTCTGTTTTCCTTTACCCTCGTTGTTCCCCCTTTTTTGTACTTTGAGATGTTTACACTGTTATATATGTCACTCCTCTGTTTCCTCGTCTTCTGGGTCCTGACATATGGACCCGGATGGAAGCTGAGGGCTGGGAACAGTTCCAGGCCCTCCGAGACCTCCACCGAGAAGCCCCGGGCAGGAGCCATTCGTGGTTCCCACGGAGTCTCCTCGCCCTGGAGGCAAACTCTGATCCTGCCCCGAGATTCAGCTGAGACTGGCGCTCACACTCCCTCTCTCCCATGCACATTATAACCACCCGCGCTCACGTCCTCACGTTACCATATGTCCGCACGCCCCCGCCCCTTTGCCAGTATGTAAAGTATCAATCATCTACTCCCTACACCACATACCACACCAGACCACCAATGTGTATATCGTCGGTTTCCCCTATCGTCGGTTTCCCCGCCGACGCCTTTCATGTCTATTCCCGTGTCCATTCTCATCGTTCTTCAGTGTATTGTTACTTGTGACCTTACTTTTATCACCACTCCCCTACATGTCCCCTGTAACCCTCTTACGTCATCATATCCCATCACATGATTTTATCCTGCTAAGTTAAGTTTACCCACTTTATGTATTCCTTTTTATGTAAATAACTGTACCTGTCTGTAAACTACGTATCCATTTATACCTATATGTAAGGCTGGTAAGCCGTTGTACTCGCATCTGCCCAATTATTTTTGTTATATGTTCCCTAATATCTTCTACTTCCAAAACTATAAAACAAAAATAACAGTGCCGATTCCGCTCGGCTGCCTTCCACCTCCTCCTTTACCTCTGTTTTTTCCCTCGCTTTTCCCCTTTGTATGTACATGGATGTGTATTGATATTGATATTTATCTTTGTATGTACGCCCACCCCCCTCTCTGTACCTTCCCCCCACTGTTCTAATAAATATTTTGAATCATGTGTCACGAATGCAAAGCAGGACTGCGCGGTTGGCTGTTTTCGTGCATACCACACGGAACAAGATTTCTGAGTGAAAGGTGTGCGTGTGTGTGTGTGTGTGTGTGTGTGTGTGTGTGACCCAGAGGAGCGCTATCATCATCCTCAGGAAGGGCTGCACCTGATGGTGGGTAGACTGAGGGAGGAACTTGCGTCAACCAAGGCATTAATTAAAAACCGTAGGGAAGTGATAGACGAACTCCCTGAAAAGAGGAGTGTGATTGTGGAAGTGTTATCCATAATGGGCACACTGATCGCTGTCAACAATGGTGTTGTGGAGAAACTAGAGTGGAGACCTATCGAGTGCACTGCGAGCCACGAGAAAATTGACGAAGAGTGGAGTGACCATTTAGACACTAGCGAGTCAGCCCGGGGCTGGTGGGATTCTCTCGAGGCAAGGGGCTGGATTTTTTTTTTTTTTTTTTACAACAAAGAAGGCAGCTCAAGGGCACACAAAAAAAGAAAACAATAATAAAAAAAATCCCGCTACTCGCTGCTTCCCCCCCCCCCCCAAAAAAAAAAAAAGTTCAAAGGATCGTAACTTTCCGCCGCTAAGATCTTATAGCCCTCTCGTAGCCGCCATTTTTTGATCGTGGGCTACGATCACCACTAAGGTGTATTTTCAAAAGACCGTCCGGATGCTCGTAGCTCACGAAGATGCGATCGTAAATATCGGTCCGTTCCGTCCCGCTGTCCAGGAATGGAACGCACTTTTTTTTTTTTTTTACGTCTTGGCCTATTGCGCCGGTAGGCTGCTTCCCGGTGGATTCTGAATTCCTGATGGTCGGTCCAAGGCTTCTTCCCGGTGGGGCCTGATGCTCGGCCCAGCCCGTTCTGGCGCAGGCGAGTGTTTATAGTGGCGCCATCTTGCATTGGCTCATGCTGCCCTCCCGGAGCTCATCTTCAATCCTAGAATCTAGAGTCCGGGTTGACAGGTGGTCTTCTGGACAGCATGTGGGTAGTTTTAAGCCACTCGGCGGTTCGTTTGGCCAATCAGAAGTGTATCATCAGCCTTTGAGAGTGTTAGCCAATATTATTGCACCGTGTAAACGTAAACAAATACATGCATTTATATGCCCGAGGCTTAGTGTAATAAGTAGTGCAAGAACTGCCCAGCTGAGAACAGTAAGAAGTGGTGGAAAGAAAAGTGGACATGGCAAGTGAGGAGCAGCATACCAAACGCCTTCGTTGAGCCAACTTTTCAGATTAAGACCTGCTGACAATGATACAGGTAATGTGTAAAACAATTAGTCATACCTCCACTTAATATCTGTAACTCTGAACACTGGGTGGGACGCTTTGTCACACAATGTTCTTAGGCGGAATTCCTTATTATAATTTCCAGGGTAGTACATAGACTGCATAGGTATTTATTTATCGTCACATCGGCCGATAATGAATTTTCAGCCCTGTAATTACTTTATAGCTGATTTGCAGTTAACTATATTACAGGAAAACTGTGAAATCAGTTATTGGATGGATTTTTCATTTTCCTATGTTATGAGACCTAGCCTAACCTATCCTAACCTACCCTACCCTAAAGTAGCTTAACTTACCCTACTCTAAATTAACCTTACCTAACCTACCCAAACTAACCTAACCTTACTTAGCATAACCTAACCTAATTACAATAACATAACATTGAATCATTTTGTAAGTAAGGTTAGGTTAGTGTTAATTTAGGGTAGGGTAGGCTAGGTTAGGTTAGGGTAGTTTAGGGGATATTAGGTTACGTTAGGTTCCATAACTTAGCAAAATGAAAAATCCATTTCACAAATTCATTAAGGATTTCATGAAATGACTGATTTCACACTTTCCCTGTAACATATACACGCCAGTTTACGGCCATTTCGCCCCCAAGTATTATCTAACTACCGTATGCACAAATCATGTAGTAGTATAAACGTTATTAAAACCCAAGAGAAACACTCCTGTACTGGCTATTATCACGATCAATATGTCACATACGAGTCATGTAATGTGGGCGAAATGACGCCACCGAGTGGGCGAAATGACTTTTTGCTATGGGCGAAATGACCGGATACCTTCACGCCTCCTTTTTTTCATTTTTTTAAAATTGTTGCTATCAAACCTTGACCACACCCTAAATAATCCGTTAGAAACATTTTTGAGGTAGAAACACCCTTCCTGCCCCAGCTTTCCGGACCTCTGAAGGGAACTAGCTAGAGTTTGTGGTTGGGAGCTTGGAAATAAGCAATTTGCACTTAAAATTACCAACAAATGCAACAGAATTACAACCGCTTTCCCAAGTCAGTTTTGAAAGATTATATTGATGAGGGGGTACGCGATACCTGGGGGGGGGGGGTTTGGTAAAAATTTAGCATTTTGCAAAACTGGGTTAAAAACGTTCTTATACCATCTAGAAATAATCCCCGATCAATGTTTTCCTCGTAGTGCAAATTTTAAATGTATGGCGCGGGTTTAAATGGACCGAGTTAAAGGCTAAATTTTGTTGATAGGGTTAAGGAGATAGGAGTATTAAAAGGAAAGTGACAAAAAAAAAAAAACGATAGCACACGATGTTCGACGAACATAATAAAAGAAATACCATTATGCCTTTCTGTATGGGAAACTTTCAGAATATTTTCCATAGGGCTCTAGGCATACCTAAAGACTATTCACAGCCAAAAAATGAAAGTGATTGGCTATGTATTAACGGTGCTTGGCTATGTATTAATGGTGCTGTGTAATTTTAAGTGTCGTTACTCGTATACGCACATATATACGTATAAGTATACATATAAGTATACATACGTTGTTCTGGCTCGTACAAAATGTAGGCAACATAGATGCCTACTTAGTTTCATCTCAACACCCGATAGTTTAGTTAGATGACCTCAGGTGTCCCGTACCCCATTAATGGGAAGGATTGCATTTGCGAGTTGAGTGGCTCGTGTTTTTGTTTCATTGTAGTGTAAGGCACTGACTGTCACCACCTCATTTTTTTCTGGTAACTGCACTTAAGTCTCACAATGGTGGAGAAAACCATTTTGTTTCTAGTAGATTTTCGTGTTTCGAATTAATTCGCTAGGTAACTTTGTCGGAAACCAATTTTTTTTATCCTTCTCAGAATGTAATAAATAATTAAATTAATGAACTATGAAATAAAGGAAAGATTAATACGTTAGGTACGTACTTAAATAATACACCAAAACCTACAAGAAAATAATTTCGTCCTCATTTTATACTCATAACATAGTTATGTGGCGTGGTGAGGGACCTAATTAAACTAACCTAATCCAACCCAACCCATCCTAGTAACCTATGTAACTATAAAGTTATTTTCTTGTAGGTTTTTGTGTATTAAGTTAATAAGTACCTATCGTATTAATCTTTCACTTATCTAGTTATGCATTAATTTCTGAAGATACAAATATTGGTTTGCAATTGAGTTAACTAGCAAATTAATTAAAAACATTTATTTATTTATTTATTTATTGTTGGAAATATTATAATTTTACAATCACTTTTGGTTATAGGGTTGGCTGGACAGAAAAGCTGTCCTGCAGGAGAAGTTCAGCCGTCAAGTAACAGCTGAGAAGGAAATAACTGCATGGGATGAAATAACTTATGCCGGCAATGCAGTTTCTCGCGTGTAGCAAGGCAGAGAGAAAGCGAATAAAAAAATGTTGATTTCAAATCAGTGGTGAAAAAGAAGTACCCTACCCTAAAACGTGAACAGGAAAGAACTGGTAAGGAAAATTGTTTACTTTTGTGGGGACAGTAGTCATTTACAATAACCGTAGGCATGCGTGCACACACACACACACACACACACACACACACACACACACACACACACACAGTTGCCTTGTGGCCCACACCTGACAGGTCGGACGTGTTTCACGGCGCTCCGAAAGGAGCAGCCCGGGGCCAGCCTGTTGGCCTCCCCCCTTCCCCTACTCCCCCCTCTCCTATTTCATCAAAACCCCAACACCGTAAGAAACTTTTGTGACATGAAGCTTTATTATGGTGACAGACAGTGAGTGCAGTGCGTTTGTGGTGTCGTTAAGACAGTGTAGAGTTGAAATGGTCAGTGTGACGCCGACGCGGCTTTACCATCCGACGGACCCCCAGGTTCTCCCAGGTACACCAGCCCGTCCGTCGCTGGCTGGGAAACTTCGGTTCAGGTGCAGTGCAGTGTTGAGGCCCGTCACTCAGGTGGAGTCATGGGTGGGGCAATCAGCACTCCGCTTAACATACAATTCAGTGCAGACCAGAGGCAGAGACAATAGACGTTCCCACGCCTACTGCTGCTCGGTCAGCCTCTTCCCATCCTGCTGGACGGATTGGCAGGTCAACGCTAAGCCCATAAGCTGAGTGAGGGTCGAAATCGCCTCTACCTGCACCCAAGCCATCACTGCGACCTGACCCTTTCTGACCTGGGGTTGACCTGTCGCTTTACACCTGACGCGCCACCCGGAAGACCACACCGCCTCCTACCGCACAAACGCACTGCATTCCGCCTCACTTCCACTCCTCCCGCCCTCAACCATTTCATCACAACTTCCCCACAATGTAAACCACATACCCCCTATACCCCTCTCATATTGTACTTTTCCCCTTCTTTTACTATATTTCAATATTGTACTTTAACGTGTATATTTTCAGCTAAAGATTGATTGATTGATTTAAATTAGGCGCCGCAACAGCCAGGGTCATGTGGCGCCGCATTCAATGAGTTAAAAACTAAAAAATAGAAGAAAAATAAATAAATAAAAGGGCAAAAAGGGAACCTAAAAAAGTAAACTAAGGGCAAAGCCAAACAAAACGAGACGAAACAAATCACACCGAAAACGGTCATAACTCATGGAGAAGGCCAGCCTTCTCCATAAAGAGAAGTACCTCATGTCCCGGGGAAAGGCATCTCCCTCCCAGCATCAGCGAGAGACGGAATGATCCGTCTTCTCCCCGACACTGCGACAGGTATCGCACTCGACCAGCAAGTGCCGCACGGTCAGGGGAACCAAGCAGTCATCACAATAAGGCTGCACCCCCCGGGACATGAGGTAACCATGTGTTAGACGCGTATGACCCGTCCGAAGACGGGTCAAGGCTGTCTGCGAGCGACGGTCACGGACACTTTTGTATGACCAAGGACGAGACACTGTCCTGGTAATCTCTCCCATTTTGGAAGTCGCACCCCGAGCATTCCACCTCTCCTGCCAACTGGCAAGAATTGCCTTGCGAATCTCTGGAAACATATCTGTACATGGGACAGCACTAGGAGGGGCAGCTCTAGCTGCTGCCTCCCTTGCAAGCCCATCAGCTCGTTCGTTCCCGTGTACGCCAACGTGTCCTGGAACCCAACAAAACCCAACGCGATATCCCCTGTTGCTGAGCAAATACAGCCACTCGAGAGCAGATAAAACTAGGGGATTAACAGAGGGAGTAAAGGAGCCCAGCGCAGAAAGAGCGCTACGAGAATCACTAAAGATCATAAAAGAGTCCACAGGAAGGGTAAAAATAATCTGTAAAGAGAGGACTATTGCAGACAGCTCTGCAGTAAATACAGAAGCAACAGAAGAAAGACTACCTCCCCGACAGAAGGAGGGGAACACAACACCAAAGCCAACTCCAACATCCAATTTAGAGCCATCAGTAAAGACATGGATGGAGTCCGAGTGTTCAGTGAAATGCTCTTAAAAAAAGGCTCGGTACGCATATGGCTGTAAATCCCTCTTACTATCTATAGTGGGAGAACACACGGATACACCAGGGAACTGCCAGTATCCAACCCTAGGTAATCAATAAGGGCAGATAGGAATGGGAGGGAAAGACAACGGTGTCATGGCAGACGCTACCCGAAACCCAAAAGGTTTAGGGAGACTAGGTCGCTCATCACATGCAGGCGAACGGGAATCCCGCAAAATTGACACACAAGGAACTGATTCTGGAAGGCGTTGGACGCGGAACCAGCAACGGAAGAGAGGACTGGCGTCTCAAATCCAGAGGCAGGACGCCAGCATCCACGAGGAGGCTAGGTATCGGTGAAGACCGGAATGCACCAGTAGCCAAGCGGACCCCGGCGTGATGTACTGAGTCCAACACGCGTAGGTGAGTCTCCTTGGCGGAGGAGTATACCTCGCAGCCATATTCCAACTTGGAAAGGATGAGTGTTCTGTGTAGGAGGAGTAGCGTGCTGTCTGCACCCCAAGAGGTATGAGCTAAAACACGAAGGAGGAACAGGGCTTTCTGACAAGCCGCCTTAACGTAACGTAAATGAGGCACCCAGGTTAGGCGGCTATCAAATAAAAGACCGAGGTAACGAGTCGTCTCTACACAGGACAGTCGCCTATTACCAAGATATAAGTCAGGGTCCGGATGAACGCCTCGAAGACGACAGAAATGCATAGCTACTGTCTTTGAGGACGAAAATCGAAAGCCGCGCGTATTTGCCCAATTGGCGACTCTATTAATTGTCAATTGCAGTTGTCGTTCAATTAACGACATCCTTGCCGCAGAAAACGAAATGGATAAATCGTCTACATATAAGGAGCTATGAACTCCATCAGACAGGACACCAACGACTCCATTAATAGCCACAGCAAATAGCGTAACACTGAGAATACTTCCCTGCGGTACACCATCCTCAAGTGGACAAACCTCGGAAAGAGTACTCCCCACTCTAACCCGTAAAAGACGATGAGATAAAAACTCCTGAATAAAAACAGGGAGACGGCCACAAAGACCAAACTCAAACAGGTTAAGTAAAATTCCATGACACCAAGCTGTGTCATAGGCCTTCTCCAGATAAAAAAAACACGGTCACCTGGTGGTGATTATTGGCAAACGCCTCACAAACTGAGGACTCCAAGAATAAAAGAGCATCCGAAGTGGACCGCTCCTTTCGGAAACCATATTACACCGGGGTCAATAAATTCCGGCTCTCCAAGTACCACATAAGCCTGACATTCACCATCTTCTCCATCACTTTACAAATGCAGGATGTTAAAGAAATAGGACGATAGTTAGTTGCTTGGAGATGATCTTTCCCAGGCTTCAGAATGGGGAGAATTACAGCCACACTCCACAGAGATGGAAAATCACCGGTACGCCAAGTGAAATTGTAAAGATCCAATAAAAATGTAAAACCACAGTCAGACATGTGGCGTAAGAAAGCATAAGGGATGTCGTCTGGACCTGGCGAGGAATCATGACACTGGGATAAAGCCGTCTTCAACTCGGAGAGAGAGAATGGGATATTATAAGATTCCCCTCCGGCGGAAGCGAAGTTAACGCCGAGTGATTCCAAATCCCGGCGATGACGAGCCCCTGGTGCAGTAGGATCTTTCCTAGAGACACTGGCAAAGTGCTTGGCGAATAGGTCAGCAACAGTCTTAGGGTCCGCCACCGTTTCCCCTGCATGCGATAACACTGGAGAAATTCGTTGAGCCTCCTTGAAAGTGCGTCGTGCTCGAGCACGCGCTCGCCGAAAAGCATCCAAACACTGGGGGTCCCCACGGTGACGACGATGTCGAGAGAATGCAGCACGCTTCTCTTGCACAGCAAGCGGCGTTCCACCAGGGAACAGGACGTTTAGGGAACTGGCCAGACGTCCTGGGGACGGATTGAAGGGCTGCAGAATGTAGGGCATCAGTGAAATAGGATGCAGCCTCGTCAGAAGTTCCAAAGTCAGCCAACGGACGAAGAGAGGAGCTAAGTTCCGTAAATCGCTGCCAGTCTGCTTTATCTAGACGCCAGCGAGAAAGGCGTGACTGTGGTACGGAATCAATGCGTTCCAATAAAATTTGGAAAGTGGTCATTGCCATACAAGTCCGGTAAGACCCGCCAACGAAAATCAGGAAGAGAATTAGAAGTGCAAAGTGAAAGATCTATAGAGGTAAAAGTACCAGTCTGGCTATGAAAATGTGTCACCTCCCCAGAGTTTAAAATTTCTAATCCCTGATCCTCAATAAAAGAAGCAACTAAAAGTCCGCGTGGGTTGGTAGAACCATCATCCCATAACGGATGGCGACCGTTAAAATCCCCTAATAAAAGTAAAGGCGAGGAAAGTTCCTGCGCCAGGTCGTCAAGATCGTGTCTGTCAACGGGAACACCAGGAGGGAGATAAAGGCTACATAATGTATAAAATTTGCCCAAATAAACCTTAACAGCAACAGACTGCAACGTTGAGTGAAGCTGTAATGGGACATAAGGGATATCACAGCGAACGAATATGGCGGTGCCACCATGGTGGCCCTGTCCAGGATTAGGGGTACTGTAAACGGCACGATACCCAGGAGGACTAGAGTGAGTGTAGTCTCCGAGCATTGTCTCCTGTAAACACAGACAAGCAGGAGAAAACCGAGATATCAATGTTCGGAGTTCCTCCCACGAGGCTCGTAGGCCTCTACAATTCCACTGGAGGAGTCGGAAGATGTCTATTTTCGAGTGCGCTCCAGGCGAGCCCCTGAAAGAGACTGCCTTTTACCCACCTGATTCGGTACGGTAATACGACGAGAAGAGGAGACTGGGACCCGATAGGGGCCGGGTCGAGGGACCTCGAGCTCTCTCCCAACAAAGGAACCTGCGCCCCCTCCGGACGCCGCACTACTAGAGCCAGACCGCACACCACTCCCCGAAGCTACGTGCTCGCGGGGAGGATTCCCAACACTATATCCAAGGGATTCCTCAGTTTCCATATCCCGATCAGGAAAACCACTAGAAGCAACAGGAACTGGAACAGAGGGGGTCGCAGCAGGCTCAATATGAGCCTCCGCATCTTCCTCCATAGACCTTTCATGGGAGACCCGAGAATCATGTATACCTACAGTAATCTTAGTTGGCTGAACAGATTCAACTGAATCTGTAGAACCGCGATGCCGCTTCTTTATACCTCTGGCGGACTTCGGCGAAGCAATGTGAGGTGCATGTACAGTCGCGGACAGAAGTGAAGACACAGATTTCAGAACAATTCAGTCAGCTGGCGAAAACTGGCAACTAATATGTAGGTACCGTTAGTTTGAGTACCGGTAATACCAGTCCCGAGAATTCCAGTACCAGTAGTACCGGTACCATATATGTGTCAGTATGTATAATAGATAGGAAAAGTTGGCGCCAGAACTTTGCTAATATCTGCTGTTAGTGTTATTAGATAATGAGTCTTTTCATAATACCTATATACTGATTTTTTATGCAGAAAGTAAGTACTCAGAGAAAGGGCCGGCACACTCCGGTACTGGTACCGGTACTAACGGTACCAACGATGGTGTCGCACGCAGCACGTCATGATTTATTAATTTTTAATTTCATATATTTATTTATTTACCTACTTATTTATATATTTATACACACACACACACACACACACACACACACACACACACACACACACGAACTATTAGGCTATTGATATAATCCTTGTAAGATGTGTGTAGCCTAGCACCGTAAGGTGTTCCCTACATAGTAGCATCATTCTCCATGGTGCCCGCCGCGTCATTAGTAATATATATATATATATATATATATATATATATATATATATATATATATATATATATATATATATATATATATATATATATATATATATATATATATATATTAAAATATAAGGCTAACAATAACTTTTATAAGAACATGTGTGTAGCCTATTTATCCCAAGGAGTTCTCCCTACACTGAACGATAACGTTTCACAAATCTTCGTCCATTGTTCTTACACACTCAAATAGTATCATTTTATCATACGAGTTAAAATCATGTGCAAGTATTAACGTTGATTATTGATTTTATGTTACGGTTTGATTAAAAGAGTTGGACATTATAGTAATATAAATAGCGGAAAGATCAGCCATTGGTAGTTGCCAGAAAGCAAAGTCAAATTAATGACATGATAATTGTTTTAGCATTAAATGGATATTTTCACCCACAGCAAAGTACTGTTACCTTCTTTTATTTGTAAGCAAGTGTTTTTATCTGGTATTTTACAAATTTATTGCTTGTGAATCAAATTAAAAAGGAAAACTCTTTAGTGCCTGTGAACGAAAGTTACTGAAATCTGTGTCTTCACTTCTGTCCGCGACAATACATCAACATGCATCACCTGGGACGAGGCTGGAGAAGCCCCATCAGAACCTGGAGGTGACTCGACAGAATCACAGGACAAAAGGGAGAATCTATTATGGGACGTAGTAACAGTAGCAATAAGCATCTGACTCACATTCCGCCGTGGAGTGTGAGCCTAATGCAGAACAATTACCACACCGAGAAGGCTCAGTGCAGTATTTCTTACCATGACCATACCCGTAACATGAAAAACACTGTAGAGGGCGGTCAGCAAAAGGCTTTACCCGAAGATGGAGGGGGCCAATACTGACACGGTCAGGGAGGGTAGAACCAAAAAAGGTGAGAAGTATCATGTTAGCTGAACCCTTCATCTTGGACACCTTATGAACAGAACTAGGGCACATCCCAAGTATTTCCTCCTCAGAGAACTCATAGAGGTCATGATTATATATGCTGCCTTTACTATAATTGAAGGTATGGTGTGCTTTGACCGTTTCAAACATGTTGTCAGCAGGGCATGGTGGATGTTGCAGCATTTTAGCTTGAGTAATATCTTTAGCCCTGACTAACACCCTCTTCCCATACTTTTTCAGATTCCCCTCAGGGATCGTGCCAATTTCTTTGGCGAGGTACCTAGCAGCATGAATGAAGTTGTCACGCCCATTCCTAAAGTATGCAACAAACCAACGAGGGGGAGGGACCTGGCTGTCCCTGGGAGTTGGCTCTAACAAAGCGTCTTCAAAGAGGATCAGGACATAGTCCATGTCACTGTCAGAAATATTGGAAGAGCGGAGAAGTTTCGCTTGAAATCCAGCACCTGCGATAGGCAGAGTTGCAACAGCATCACACGCCGACTGGACTTCAGCACTGGAGGCAAAGGTCACATAGCATCTGTTTGACTTGAAGTCTCCATCATAAATGAGACGGATGCGAAGGACTGTGCCAAATGGCTTGAATAAGGAGTGCAAGGCACGGTAGGAAAACGATGGATTGATATTCACCATCTGAAGTGCGTCCAGCTTGGAAGAGGGACGCACATCAGAGTTACCCCCGGAATGGGAGGCAGCCTTGTCAGACACACGTGGACTTTTGTGTCGCACGGACTTATCTTGGTCAGCCCCTCTAGGAGGTAGGGACTTTCCAGTGGCACCACCAGGAACGGTGAAAGGCTCCAAGGTGACGACGAGAGAGGACCGCGTAGGGGTAGTCGGGGATAGGCGGACGTCAGGTAGAGAGGCAGGCCGAGGCAAGGGAAACTTACCCATACACAGGGGAGGTGTTTCACTCCCCCACACCCCCACCCACCACGGAGCCCAACAAGGGGAGGCTGAATGTTGGGGCCAGACCGCACCCAACAGCCCCAGGGGTAATGGGGAAGTATACGCATCCACTGCCAGGTGTTTAACGGCGGCCGCGGGACCGTTGCAACCGCCCACCCGGCAATGACCACTTGACCCTAGCCATCGCATGACCAGCCGATTGATTCAGTGGGGCCACACTGAACCGCCCGTCTTACCCCAACCCTCCCACCAAAGGAGCGTGTTGCCCACCGAGGGGAACTACACCCTGCCCCGCTGTGGACTCATCCCCCAGATGAGAGGGTACGGGGAGTATACGGGACGTCACGCACCGCAAACACGTGGGGAGACAGTAGCCCTGCCCTGGGTGGTAAAAGGGCAGGGCGGGAGAAGGCAACATCACCAGTAGGCCTCCTCTACCGGTGATGAGGGGGGAGCACTTGGTCCACGAGGCCAACGGACATCGAGCCCTATCGAGGTGGGCAAGCCACCACGGTAGGTGGTGCCGACCTCGCTTCAAGCCCCGTCACCACCACAAGGTGACTCCCCTTCGAGAGAGAGAGAGAGAGAGAGAGAGAGAGAGAGAGAGAGAGAGAGAGAGAGAGAGAGAGAGAATTATTATTATTTAGTAAATTTATTACGCCCAAGGGAGACTGGCCTAGTGACAGTTGTGCAGCCAGTTAGTTACATTTTTTTGTGCCTCGCAGGGCACGTTGAAAACAACTTTGGAATACATATGTACAGGGGAGGCGGTGGCTGAATCGAAAGAGTGACGGCGCCGCGTTCAGGAGGACGCGAGTTCAATCCCCGCCCGGTGCCACCAAGCTGGGATTTTTCAGCCGCTTAAAACTACCCACATACTGTCCAGAAGACCACCTATCAACCCGGACTCTAGATTCTAGGATTAAAGATGAGCTCCGGGAGGGCAGCATGAGCTAATGCAGGATGGCGCCACTATAAACACTCGCCAGCACCAGAATGGGCTGGGCCGACGATCAGGCCCCATCGGGAAGAAGCCTTGGGCCGACCATCAGGTCCCACCTGGAAGAAGCCTACCGGCGCAATAGGCCGCGACGTAAAGAAAAAAAAAAAAAAAACGTACAATACCCATCCACGCCAACACACACACACACATTACGTAAATTGACGGTTTTGATCTCTGAAAAACCTATATTTGGAAACCCGGAATGACTAGTGCACGATAGCTTTAATATGAGAGGGATACTCGCTCTCGCGATAGAGCCTAGAGAAAAACGGCAAATATCCGAACTTCTAGACTATAACGAGTCTAGGCTGCACTAGAAAAAACAAATAATAACGTGAAAGAGTCGAGAGAAGCAATCGAGCAGGGTGCTGGCAGCGCCACCTGGACACAGGCAGAGATAGGTGCCGCACGCTCCATTCTTTCAAGGCGCTTCGACGGAGGCTGGAGGAACCTTCAGTGGGGAAGGAGGAGGAAATAAGGAATATGCACTAGTCATTCCGGGTTCCCAAAAATAGGTTTTTCAGAGATCAAAACCGTCATTTTGGGAACCCTCCATGACTAGTGCACGATAGCTAACTCCCACTTGGAGCAGGGAGGAGGCGACTCCATCGAAGTGCCACAAACTTAAGTCTACTTCTGCGTCCCAAGTCGGCATGCGTAGAGACGGTCTGAGTCACCCGAACTTAGTATGGTGCAACACTTTCCATTTTAGGCTGGTGCCTGGAGGAGGGGACAAATAATATAAGTCCCAAATGTTCCATTGTTCGGTAAAACCGTCTGGACCGCCCTCCGTTCTCCGAATACCTCTGACGAGGAACTTCGGAAGCCTGGCCGATGTCTTGCAGGCAAAGAGATCGATATGCGGTGTCCCCCACCTAATGCATAGTTTCTCGAAATACTCCCATTTTAAGGTCCGTACCACTGAGGACCTCTTGAAGCGGGGAAGAGCATCTGCCCACTCGTTGTTTTCCCCTGGGACCTGTCGGGTTGACAGTGAAATGCGACGTAATGCCGCCAGGGCAGATATATGTTCCGACATTGACAGTAGGTTTTCCTGAACAGGAAGTGCCATGCTTGGCGCGGCCTTGGACCGCTGTCATGTTATAGCTGTCGAAGCAGATAGTCTTGCCTTCCAGGTTGGGGTACTCCTAAAGAAAGAGGGAGAAACCCGGAATCGAAGAAGCCCAACAGGGATTCCCATTGCCTGCGAGACATGGTGAGGAACTGAAGCACTAGAGAGTTTGAAGCCAAGGTTTATAACCTCAGATAGCCTTACCGTGCCCAACCTCGAGTCCCAGTGGAAACCTGGTAAACTGAAAGTTACCTCTCCAACCTAGAAAGCGAAGAACAACGGAACGAGGGTGGCTGGGACTGTGCCAATAAGTGCCCTGCGGATTAATTGCTGCCAGCTAGTAATGTTGTCGGAGCCGCAACCTCACTTGTTGGAACGATGGCAGACGAAATTTGAAGGTTTAGATGTATGACTTCGATTAGTTTAGGTCTTTCTTTGGCACAGTGACAACACGGAAGAGAAAACTTTCCCAACCGTTCTCTTTACGCCCCTTTGTAAGGAAAACGCTCAAGGGAACCTTCGTAAACTCAGGAGGAAACTCGCTTTGTGATCAGAGGTTCAAGGCCAGGTCAGTCCTTGTCTGACGACCGCGGGTGCCCATCCTTTCCCTGGCCATGCGTCCTGCCTGGGAACGGGGAGTCACTGAGTTGTCTCCTCCATTCTGGCTTTACCCCTGTGGAAGTGCTCTTGCATGGAATCCTGCTTCCTGCGAGAGACTCAAACGGAGGCTGTTGACCCCCTCCCCTACGATAGGCGGATTGTTAGCACGTCTAAGTGTGGCTTGGCTGACCGCTGCTGGAGAGAAGCTGATGCTTGGGGCACCACTATCTGGATTGGTGGTGTATCAGCTGCCAGGCATCTTTGCACAGGGTCCTGAAAGTGGGGAAAAGGTTTGGAGCGGTAGCGAAACGCCTAACGGCGTAAGTTGAGGTGCTCCCCCACTCAGTCAACCAGAGCTAAGCATGTCAGCAGAAAGAGGGAGAAACCAAATCCTTTCTCTGTAGTCGCCAGTCTCAGAAAGAGTAGCGAACGACAAGTGTGACAAAGAGGAACATGAGAGGTAGAGGGCTCCGACACTCCCATCGCCTTTAAAGTGGGGCTTCGATAGGTATGGACTCCTAGAGCGGCGTCGGCGGACGCTCAAAGTCCTCCTTGGTAGGATCTGAAGAAGGGCTGTAAAGGGCCGACACAGAGTTGTGTCTCCTGACGGCCGAAAAACTTTAGAAAGGACTGGAACATGTCCGCAAGTTGAAAGAATTAAGGTTGAAGGCCTCTGTTACTAGCCGCCAGCTCTGCCTTAAATCAAACGTTTAAGGACAGACCACCCAGTCTGGACCATAGGGTCTGTGTGGTCTTAATATCTATGTATATCAAAGTTCCTGTCCCAACGAATTAAGTTTCGTAGACTGCCGCAAATGTAAATTGCTGGCCACAAATATATGTTGGCCTCCGGAAATATCCGTAGACGTCCGCAAATGGACTACGCCATTGAAAAACAAAAATGATAGCAGCCGCAAATAATGGTGAGCCGCTGCAAAAATACGTAGCTGGCCGCAAAAACACGTAGGCGTCAACAAATATACGAAGCTGTCCACACAGATGCGTAGGTGACCGCAAATATGCAAAGACGACAGAAAATACATAACTGGTCGCCCATAACGTAGGCGACAGCAAATATGCGTAGCTGGCCGCACATAACTTAGGCGACAGCAAAGATGCGTAGCTGGCCGCACATAACTTAGGCGACAGCAAAGATGCGTAGCTGGCCGCACATAACTTAGGCGACAGCAAAGATGCGTAGCTGGCCGCCCATAAACGTAGCTGACATCAAATATACGTACCTGGCCGCCCATAAACGTAGGCGACAGCAAGTATGCGTAGCTGGCCGCACATAACTTAGGCGACATCAAATATACGTACCTGGCCGTACATAAGCGGAGGCGATTAAACGTAGCTGGCAGCACATATGCGTATAATTATATGAGCAGCTGCAGAGATGCGTAAGCCGGAAAGGTTCGTAGGCGACAGCAAATAAACGTGACTGGCCGCACCTACACTTATAAATATTGGCGGCCCCAAGACTACGTACCTACCTACCGCTGTGCCATATCCTCCAGGACGTCGGCAACCATGGACTTCCACTCTCCTCTGTTTCTTGTAGCTCTGATGAACTGCCACGTGTCATCTCTCCCCGCACCAACTCCACCAGTCCATCCATATATTTTATTCTTGGTCTTCCTCTACCTCTTCTTCCTTCCACCATTCCAGTCATAATCAAATTCTCCAGTCCTTCTCTCCTCATTACATGGCCGAAAGACTTCAGCTGTCTTCCTCTCACTGCTTCCACCAACTGTCTTCTCTCTCCCACCATTTGTAGAACGTCTGCATTTGTTCTGGCTGTCCATGGTATTTTCATCGTTCTCCTCCATAACCACATTTCCATCGCTTCCAGTCTCTTCACCATTGTTGTTGATATATTCAAACTCTCCTCTCCGTATAGCAGGGTTGACCATATGCAGGTTTTAATCAGACTTTTTCTTGTTCTTATCGACAGCTTCCTGTTTGTCAACACACTCTTCATATAACCAAATGCCTCTTTTCTTAATTTCTGTGTCGCATTTCACATCCTCTGTTACCATACTTTCCGGATAGTTAAAACTTGCCACCCTTTCCACCAATCGGTCTCCACAGCGCAGCTCCATTTGTGGTCCAGGAAGATCCTTTGCATTTTGTTTTTCGGGCGTTAATTGTCAGTCCTCTGTTTTCGCTTTCCTCTTTTACTGTCAAACATAATTTGCAGCTTCTCATTTGTGTCTGCTATCAAGACTGTGTCATCTGCATATCTCAGGTTGTTAATATTCTGTTCACCAACTCTTATACCTTCACAATCCCTGATGTTAACGGCGGCCGCGGGACCGTTGCGACAGCTCACCCGGCAATGACCACTTGACCCTAGCCATCGCATGACCAGCCGATTGATTAAGTGGGGCCACACTGAACCGCCCGTCTTACCCCAACCCTCCCACCAAAGGAGCGTGATGCCCACCGAGGGGAACTACACCCTGCCCCGCTGTGGACTCATCCCTCAGATGAAAGGGTACGGGGAGTATACGGGACGTCACGCACCGCAAACACGTGGGGAGACAGTAGCCCTGCCCTGGGTGGTAAAAGGGCAGGGCGGGCGAAGGCAACATCACCAGTAGGCCTCCTCTACCGGTGATGAGGGGGGAGCACTTGGTCCACGAGGCCAACGGACATCGAGCCCTATCGAGGTGGGCAAGCCACCCCAGTAGGTGGTGCCGACCTCGCTTCAAGCCCCGTCACCACGACAAGGTGACTCCCCTTCGAGAGAGAGAGAGAGAGAGAGAGAGAGAGAGAGAGAGAGAGAGAGAGAGATTATTATTATTTAGTAAATTTATTACGCCCAAGGGAGACTGGCCTAGTGACAGTTGTGCAGCCAGTTAGTTACATTTTTTTGTGCCTCGCAGGGCACGTTGAAAACAACTTTGGAATACATATGTACAGGGGAGGCGGTGGCTGAATCGGAAGAGTGACGGCGCCGCGTTCAGGAGAACGCGAGTTCAATCCCCGCCCGGTGCCACCAAGCTGTGATTTTTCAGCCGCTTAAAACTACCCACATACTGTCCAGAAGACCACCTATCAACCCGGACTCTAGATTCTAGGATTAAAGATGAGCTACGGGAGGGCAGCATGAGGTAATGCAGGATGGCGCCACTATAAACACTCGCCAGCACCAAAATGGGCTGGGCCGACGATCAGGCCCCATCGGGAAGAAGCCTTGGGCCGACCATCAGGCCCCACCGGGAAGAAGCCTACCGGCGCAATAGGCCGCGAAAAAAAAAAAAAAAAACGTACAATACCCATCCACGCCAACACACACACACACACACACACACACACACACACACACAGTACGTAAATTGACGGTTTTGATCTCTGAAAAACCTATTTTTGGAAACCCGGAATGACTAGTGCACGATAGCTTTAATATGAGAGGGATACTCGCTCTCGCGATAGAGCCTAGAGAAAAACGGCAAATATCCGAACTTCTAGACTATAACGAGTCTAGGCTGCACTAGAAAAAACAAATAATAACGTGAAAGAGTCGAGAGAAGCAATCGAGCAGGGTGCTGGCAGCGCCACCTGGACACAGGCAGAGATAGGTGCCGCACGCTCCATTCTTTCAAGGCGCTTCGACGGAGGCTGGAGGAACCTTCAGTGGGGAAGGAGGGGGAAATAAGGAATATGCACTAGTCATTCCGGGTTCCCAAAAATAGTTTTTTCAGAGATCAAAACCGTCATTTTGGGAACCCTCCATGACTAGTGCACGATAGCTGGAGCAGGGAGAAGGCGCCGCCGCTCCCAGGGACGAGGAACTTAAGCAAGGCACAAGGAAACAAGGCCAAGCAAATGTGGTCACACAGTTCACTGTGGCAGCAGAGCGGGGGAGCGTCTTCACGGAGCGAGGCGGCCTGAAAGAATGGAGCGTGCGGCACCTCTCTCTGCCTGTATCCAGGTGGCGCTGCCAGCACCCTGCTCGATTGCTTCTCTCGACTCGTTCACCCGTTATTATTTGTTTTTCCAGTGCAGCCTAGACTCGTTATAGTCTAGAAGTTGGGATATTTGCCGTTTTTCTCTAGGCTCTATCGCGAGAGCGAGTATCCCTCTCACATTATAGCTATCGTGCACTAGTCATTCCGGGTTCCCAAAAACATGGACGTAAAGTACACACACACACACACACACAGTCGGTAGAGCGCTGCGCTGCAATGCTTCACGGCCAAACAGGCGGTGGTTCGGGGCCCCGCTCAGGCCGGATCCTTTCTGTTGACTAGGAGTGATTACTGTCCCCCCTTGAGGAAAGGGGATGGGGTGTGTGGTGTGTGAGGTCCTGGCAGTACCCAGAGATCGACAATAATGAGCACTTGCTCACGTCGTGAAGGTACCTGCTGGCGAAAGCGAGTCCGACTCATGATCAGGCCGCGGTGAATTACACACACACACACACACACACACACACACACACACACACACACACACACACACGTAAGCAAAATATAGACAATGAACTAAATATTTACAATCAACAGCCACCAAAATGATCAGTATGATGTCTGGATTGCCTGTAGTGAGTAAGTATTTACAAATTTGGAGTAGGGTTTGTCTGTGTGGGAGTAAGTCTGTTACTGTGCGGCACTGGAGGCAATAATGTTCAAGGGTGTTGGCGTTCCGTTGCTCACACAGTTTGCAGGAGGAATAGTGCGGCACATCCTCTTCTTGGGAGACCTGCCACACTGGCATGTTGTCGTGGTGCTGGATGGACCCACTGTTGGCCCGTTCTGCGTCCCTGCGACGCACTGTCTTGGAGAGAGCAACTGAGTATATGCTGTATCGCAGGCACCGGAGGGAGGGCACAGCATCCGTATCATGCAAGTCCAGTGTACAGGCCGCCTTGGCAAGACGATCCACCGTGTCATGATCAGCAAGCCCGATGTGGGAGGGCGTCCACACGAAGGACATGACAAGAGAGGAATCGCGGGCAATGGCTAGTTGACGCAGGACGTCCTGTACAACACTGCCACAGCTGGGTCTGGGCGAGGAGAGGGCATGGAGAGCAGACTGGGAGTCACAGGTAATAATCCCATTCACTCTTCGTCGAGCAAGGAGAGTTACTGCATCCAGGTTGCCGTGAAGTTCACAGAAGGTGGAGCTCGAAGAGTCTGGTAGCCTGCGGCCGAGCCACTCATCCCCCACAGGCGGCTCCATGGTGGGGGAGAGCATGGCACACGCTGCACTCCTGTCTGCCTGCATTGAACCGTCAACGTAGATGTGCTGGACGGCGGCGACTGACGTGGACACAGTGGCGATGGTCTCCAGAGCCAATTGCTTCTGCAAGAGGAGAGGGGAGTCTTTGGAGGTCGGTGTAAGTGTGACAACAGGGAGGGGGACCCGATATGGTGGTAAGCCAGGAACAGCTGTCTCCTCAGGGACGTTAATGGCCAGATCACGAATGTTGTCACACACAGCATTGACGAGGTTGCGGCCACCTGGTCGAAGTTGGAGTCTGGATGCGTTTGGGTCGAGCGATGTTCTGATGACCGCAGAGAAGTGCGGAGCAAGGTGGGGAGAGCGGAGACACTTGACCGAGAAATATGTCACATTGGCGTAAATTATATCTACAAGTGGAGGCAGGTCAAGTTCCGTCTGCATGTTGACTATGCGAGTGGAGAGAGGACACCCCAGGATAAACCTCATGACTCGATTCTGGAATACCTCAAGTGGTCCTAGTGCTTTTCTGGGCAGATGACTTAGTGCAGGGGACAGATAGTCAACGACTGACCGAAGGAACAGGATGTAAAGAGTCGTATTTTAAAACATTTCGTCGCCCAAGTTCACATGACATGGCTTTCGTAGGAGCTGTAGGCCTTTCCAGGGGTAGTTTTCTGACCCTGGTGGTAGTTTGACCCTTCCTCTGTGCCATGAACCTTGAAAAACACTCATGAAAACAGATTGATCCCCTCTTTGACCTTTATAAACAGTTGATGTGAGAAGCGATGGTGTCTTAAAATACGGCCCGAAGAGTCCTCAACACTTTTTTTTTTTTTTTTTTTACGTCGCTGCCTATTGCGCCGGTAGGCTTCTTCCCGGTGGGGCCTGATGGTCGGCCTAAGGCTTCTTCCCGGTGGGGCCTGATGGTCGGCCCAAGGCTTCTTCCCGGTGGGGCCTGATGGTCGGCCCAAGGCTTCTTCCCGGTGGGGCCTGATGGTCGGCCCAAGGCTTCTTCCCGGTGGGGCCTGATGGTCGGCCCAGCCCGTTCTGGCGCAGGCGAGTGTTTATAGTGGCGCCATCTTGCTTGGATGGAGACATCTGTGGCACTGGTGGCAAGCCACTTGATAGGGGAGAGGCGGGGCTGCAAACGGTCTAGGAGGTCCTTCACGATGGGATGGAGCTGTTGGCGAGCGGGTATTGCTGGGGTGATCCGGACTTTTGCGCCCGGGTATGTGTACTGCGTGCAGTGAGGGATGGCATTCCCACCGATGGTGAACGCTGGCAGTGCTCTGAGGTTGCGGGAGGAGAAGATCCTGCTTCTTTCCGGGAAGATGATGAACCCACAGGCGGTGGTAGACACATAGAAATGGCGAATAAAAATAGCTGAAGATCATGAGGTGAGGTCGACTGGATGCAGATGTCGTCCGCGTAACAGGTGGCAGTAGTTCCAGGGATGGCAGGAAGAAGATAGTGTAGACGGTGCATCAGGACATTGAGGAGAAGAGGACTTAGAACACCACCCTGTGGGGCGCCAAGCTCAAATCGTTCCTTGGAGCTGCATGCACCCCTAAAAAGACACGTGAGGTGCTGGTACAGAGATAACCCCTTATCCACTTTAGAAGGCTTCCTTAACACCGAAGTCCACCAGCTGGTCAAGAATAATATCCCTGTTGGCTACGTCGAAGGCACTTCTGAGATCAAGGAAGGCAACCACGCTAGTGGGGGAGAGGCGGGTGTAGAGTTAACGAGGCAGTGATGAGTACTTCGTTGTGGAAGGAAGCCATACAATGATACAGACTAGGAGAGAGCTTATCCTTTTGGCGATGCATGAGTCGGGCAAGAAGGATGCGTTCAAGCACCTTACTAAAGCAAGACGTAAGGGAGATAGGCCTGAATTTATTGGTTCCAGGTTTTGGTATGGGCACAATTAAGCTGGAGGTCCAGGCAGAGGGAGCATGTCCTCGGAGGAAGCAAATATTGAAGAGCTTTAATAGAGGTTTACCAGGAACTTTCTCAGGCAGACGAAGCACTTGGTAAGGAATACCGTCATCGCCGGGGGCAGTGGTGTTTGTACAAGCAAGGGCACGTCGCAGTTCAGTCTCCGTTAATGGTAGCTCATCCTCCTCATCCGAATTGAGCAGTGCAGCCATCAGGCGGAGGTTGCGAACGTTGCTTTGGGAGGAATGTGCCTCTTGAATATGAACAGGAAGATTAAATACTTGAGACTGTGCGGACCAAGTACTGATGAGGTCCTGGGCATATTCCTGTGGGCTGTGGTGGATGGCGCAGGTGGGGGTTTTCTTGATGGTCCTGTTTATTAAATGCCACATGGTCCCGACGCTAGTCTGATGGTTGATAATGTCTGTATATTTGTGCCATGACTCGGTGTAGGCGCACTTCTGTAGGGCAGTCAGGTCGTCCCTCGCCACCTGGTACTGACGTAGACGATCCGGTGTGGGTTGTCTCTTGAAAGGCAAGCCCAGCGTCAGCCGCAGTCCTTTCCGCTTGGGCAATGCGATGATCCAACGTCCAGGCATGGGCTACAGGGCCTGACAACATAACGGCTGTAAAAGTCATGGGTGGCCGTCACCAAAGAATTGTACTAGTCGTCAGGTGAGAGGAAGTCAAAGGTGGTAAGAAGGCTTGAGATGTACGAGATGTAGGTGGGGCAGTACTTTGGAGGGATTGAGATGCGGGTGCGGCGGTGAAGGAGTGGAGGGCGGGCCGGAAGGGAGTACTGCAGACTGGGAGCAACATGGTCGGAGAAGAGTGTATGAATAGACTGGCAGTTGACACGGGACGCCACAAGGTCAGACGTTAGGATGTGGTCCAGTGTGCCCCCACGCGCGTGTGTGGCTCCACCAGTGTTCCAGCGGGTGAGGCGGTAGCGGCGGATGTAGTTGAGCAGAGGCAAGCCATTGCGGCTATGCTGGGATCACACATCTGCGATTTCGCTCTGCGACGGTTGGCGATTTTGAAAATGCACGAAATCGTGGGATCATCGCCATTGTCTCTGCGAGTTTGCCTCTGTTTCAACTAACAGATCCATGGCGAGGGAAGGTCGTTCGCCTATACGCACACGAGGGCGACAGGCGAGGGGACGTCGAGGTGAATCGTGCGTGAATGCGCGCGACTGTACGCAGAGGAGCGCAATTTTGAAAATAAAACCCGTTGCGACGGACCGCGATGAACGCAGTTTTTTTCTGGTATTCAGGTTTTTTTAATGAAATCAAGGAAACTTATGAGGCAATGTGTTGTGGAGGAGGCTCTACCGTTGCCGAACTGCCTCTGATCAATTTTGTAATGAATAGTATCATATGCCCAGCTAAACACAAAGTCTTCACAAAGTAGGCTCGGGATTGGAGTGATGGCAATGGGTCTTAGTTCATTAAGTGAGGTGGGGCTGGTGACTTTGGGGATGGGAGTGACGAATGATGTTTTCCTATCTGTGGGGCATTTGCTCTGAGTGAGGGAGGCATTTATAATGGAGGCAAGGGGGGTAGCAAGTTCATAGGAAATCTCCTGATAAAGTTTTATGGGTAAATCTAGAGGTGTGGTAGACCTTTTGAGTTTGAGAGATCTGAGCTTTTCGGCAATTTGAAACTCTTCCACGGCGGGAGGATTAGACTGGAAGGGTAGGTAGGCGGGGGGGGAGGCAAGGTTTAGGGGGGGAAGGCTTTGACAGAAGGAGGAAAAGTGAAAGTTAATCAGTTCAGCTATCTCAAGGGGGAAGGAGGAGGAGGAGAGAAAAGGGAATGCCGACGACGGGTTGCCCAGGCCACACAAATGGCGTATCTTGGATAACAACTTGCTGGTGTTATTGCCCTCCAGGTGTTGTAGTTCTTGTGGGTAGTACTCCTTCTTCCCCACTGCGATTTCCCTGATGACTGTGTTGCGAAGGGCCCTGTATCTTGCTCGGTCCGTGTGGAAGGCGCGGTTCCTTTGCTGCATTAAGGGCTTAATCCTGGAGGTCATCCAAGGCAGTCGGCTGGGTGGGTGTGTTGTGTCTTGGTGGGGAAGAAGTGGTGATACGCCTGAGTGATGGTGGCGAGGTAGTTGTTCCACTTCTCCGTGACGTCACGAACGGTAAGGACCTCGGCCCAAGGATAGCCCACCAACCACTGCCCAAACTGCCTAATCTTGGAGTCAGGTGTCGGGCGGGTGGTCCTCTTGACCGTTTCGCACCTCCGTGAGATGGTAGGGGAAGGCGTCCATGGGGCTGAGGGGGGTAGTACCAGTCCGTCAGGTCAGTGAGGATAAGGTCCAGCGTGTTCCTTTCGTGCGTGGGAAAATTAACAAGTTGTGTGAGGCACGGATGGGCGGTAACGTCCGCAATGTCTAGTTCGTTGAAGTCCCCACACAACACGAACTTAGCGCCGGGGTACCTAACACGTGTAGCGTCCACTGTATTGATGAGATGGTTCACTAACGCAGGGCCGGAGGGAGAGTGGGGTGGATGGTACACTGTACAGTGTACATAGTATGATGGTGTCAACCTGGCGGGGGTGGCGGAAGGAGGTGGTTTTGATCCACATTGCCTCCACCTCATCGGGAACGTCCACATTGAGCAATGAGGGGTTGAAAGTGTTTCGGCACCACACTAGTACTCCACCGCCTCTCCTGTCCTCTCTGAGGCGGGAAAACACACTGTACCCGTCCACCTGGCACAACTCATGGGTCATGATGGTTTTCATCGCTGTCTTTGCAGTCCCTCATCCCTCTATTAAAAACACCTAACTTATAGGGGTTGTATGTTAACAAACACAGATAACCGTTTATATCACTAATTATTATTTTTCAAATATTAGAATAATGAATTAAGAGGTAATAAGTTACTATTTTTAGCAGTGATAAGTTAGTGCCGTCACTATGCCAGGGGCCACTTTTGCGGCACTTTGGTGGAAATAGCTATCTATTTTGGCAAAGACAGGTATAACAGTGTTGGGGTAGTTATTCAGGTAATGATTCAGAATAAGTTTATGCGTAACTGCATTGCCATGTACTAATTTTCTACAAAATTGTACAGGTGGCGGCTCTGTACAAACACACCCTCACTGATGCTGAGGAGGCCATGGCGCAGGTGCTGGACCCTGCAGTTGTAACGGGCATAGGATCTGGTTTAGAATCAGATCCTCGTCCAACACCTTCTGTGTCCGCAGGTAAATTATGTTGTGAAATGTACTTCATGCTAATCTTAGTCTTTATGACAAGTGCTACTAACTTGATATATTTCACCATAAAAAAAACAATAATGTAGTGAAAAATCTTGAAATGTTTGTCGTTAAGTGCTGGGAATCGAACTCAGGCCTTCATAATAGTAGTCAGCAGGGCAGCAACCCAACCGAGCCAATGATGATCTATAAATTCACTATGCCAGGGGCCACTTCTGCGGCACTTGCCGTAACACCCCAGCCCCACACTGTGGACTCCTTATGACGGAAAAGTGACCACACTCATCAGTTGCTCTAAAGGCATGGGTTCTTTTTCCCATAACTTTTGTTGTTTATCTTGATTTTTTAACACATTCATTTGTTTTATTTGGTATAGATTATTTTATTGTTTTCCCCACCAACTCTTGATTTCCAGAGAAACTTAATTATGAAATAAACGTCCACCTTCAGTGGTTCAGTGCAACACAACTGATTTGAAAATCAACTTGACCTTTTCACCTTCATGTTTGCTCAGGCAGAAATTGCAAAGCTTTTATGTAGTTTCAATTGGGTTTAAGGAGAGACCACCATTCTGCATAGAGTCTGTGTGGTCTGAACATATAAACCTTAAGTTGAGCAGACATATTTGTTTTGGTTTTCCTAAAATTCCTCGCTACTCATAATGAAAGCACAAAATAAGATATCATGCCATGTTGAATTACTCTTATCATAATGATTTTTACGTACAGCTACTGCAGACACAGAAGTGTGTAGAATCTTCCTTTCGCAGGATTCTATGACACCCGCACCTCTGCAAGGCCCATCACAGCCCCCTCCTCACCATCCCCGCCCTACTACTACTCACCAGCTGGCCCCTCAATTGGCACCTGTACACTGTGCCCCAGAAACTCAATATCCCCCTGATGTAGGAGCAGCACCTTCCCACACTTTCACCAGCAGACAGAGTTGGGACCAAAATGGTGGAAATTCTAGAAGATATCCTTCTTGAAGTGAGGAGGCTGAGTGGTGCTATGGATAAGGTAGCTGCAGCCTTGGAAAAAAATGCAGTTACCTTGTCAAAAAAAGGTGACAGGTCCAATTAGGTGGGTTTTTATTGACTAGGTTTCTTTAGTTACAAACAAAACAGAATTAACCTTTTTTTTATTTTGCCTTTGTGGCATAACATGACTTATTCTATAGTCCATTTTGTTAAGGTGGATCCCTAGATCTTACCTTAGTATATTAAGACTCTGCTGACTGGCTGTTGGCAGGGAGGGTATCTGACAATTTTGGCATCTAAAACACTATCCTATAATCAAGAAATATTAGTATTTCTTTACTTAGCTCATCTGATATAGATAAGTTTATTTTGTTGATAACATTGGAATAAGCAGTGATTCCACAACTATTAACACAATTTCCCATCCTCAATTGTTGATAATTATGGTGAGTAGAAGTCAGAGAACAACATTTAGTGATAACATATACTTTCATCTTTTATCAATATTTCCTGCCATTGTGGATTCACAGCTGAAGTGAATGGACTATAGGTATAAAAACATTATAAATCAATCAGTCAAATTGTCTGCCCTTACATTTCTCAAGTATTAATATTCCTTCTGAATAAAAAAGTCTTTCCTTTTGTTAATGCAGCAATTATTTTGCACACATACGTATGCAGAAAGACACCAATACAGGAAAAGTCCAATCATCCGAAAATCCCAGTGGTGTGAATTTGTAGTTTGTATATTTTAAAGTGACGTAGAAGAAATGTTAAAATGAAAAACATTACAAAAAAATACATAGAAGTGCCAAAGGTGCCGAGCCGTGGGTACAAGAGACAGGACTCAGGCGAGGTGTAAATCAAGTCTAGGTGTTGCCCTAATGTACAGGTATCTCTCTCTCTCTCTCTCTCTCTATCTATCTATCTATCTATCTATCTATATATATATATATATATATATATATATATATATATATATATATATATATATATAGATATTGCTGTTCTGCATATTGTCAGAATGTTTAGTTGAGGTCAGGTTGTTTTGGGTGAGGAGACAGCATGAAGAACATTGCTGACAGCAACGCCACCACCCTCAGAGCAAAACAAGCCAGGAGGTTGTTCAGGGTGGAGACAGCATGATAAATGTTGCTTATGACGACACCACCACCCTGAGAGCCACCAGCGAGAGTGAAGAACAAACCGGGTGTCTGAGATGGCAGGGCTTCTGTTTTAAGTGCTAGGGCTTTGTGGCGACTCACTTTTCGCTGAGATGTATATACATGCAGGTTTGTATAATATATTTTTAACTGTCTTTTATGTACACGTAGGTTAGAATTATAATATACAAACTTACATGTATATACAGTTACAGTGAAATGAGTGAGGAGTCACCACAAATCCTGAGCACCCGAAACAGAAACCCTGCCACCTCAGTCTCCCAGTTTGTTCTTCTCTCTCACTGGTGGTTCTCAGCAACATTCATCATGCTCTCTCCACCCTAAACAACCTGACCTTGTCTAAACATTGTGACACTAAACAGAGCAGCAATTGCGCCATATATTACTACACCTCAATATACATGATACCTGCATATCAGTACCTTACATACCACCACCAAACAAGTTATGATAAGACAAAGTATGCATATATGCTATTGCATAATATTTGTGCCAGTAGAAGAATTCAATTAAATGAACCTTTACTAGAGATTGAAAACATGTAAAAGGATGCCTACAGAGGAAATGAACCAACAACACTGGCTCGATGAAAAGGGGTCTGATTGACAATCAGACCCTTTCATCGAGCCTGTATGTCTTCATTTCCTCTGTAGGCATCATGTTCCATGTTTTCAATCTGTACTAAAGGCTCATTTAATTGAATTCTTCTAAATATTATGCAATAGCAAACATGCAATTGAAATTTTGGCACACTTGACTGGGTCACACTGAAGGCTACCACCTGACCCATGCAAGCAACGGAACCGAGATTTTAATACCCCAAAAGTCTGTTCCACCACAACACGTGTCATCGAGTGGCTGTGATTATAGGCGCGATGATCATCAGTTGTTGGCTGGCTCACTGGTGTCATTAGGAAGGGCTCCAGAGAATAACCAGAATCACCTGCAAGGATCAGAATATAAACTAATTTTTCATCTAACATCATCTTTGCAATGGTTGTTTTTGTTAAGGGAAAGTTAACCAGCTTCTTAATGCTTTCATCCCTT